>NW_010180086.1:0-31816 GCF_000695765.1 Mesitornis unicolor | reverse complement strand
TTTGTGGGGGGGGGGGGGGTGTGTGTGTGCATGCCTGAGCAACTATACAGGGTGGGAAGGGAGTCTGGGATGTGCTTTAGCTGTGCATTGGCCTGGCTTCAAACACGGATCCAGAGCACAGATGAAGCACAGAAAGACAGTCTACAAACAAGAAAAAGGAAGTTTTAACCAAGTATCTACCAAGAATCAGTAACCCAAAGAGAACTGAGGAAATTATTTCCTAGAAAATAATTTATCTGAGGCGTAGTGGAGTCCAAGTGGAAAAGCCCATCTCTTATTTAGTTGACATTTTTTTACCATGAGAAAAATCACCATATTTAAGGAAGAGCAGTGTTTGCTGTAGCTGCCCCAGGAACATGTGCTTGGGAAGCACCCAGCAGCTCACTCCTGAACGGGCAGGGGCACAGTCTTCCTCCAGTATGGGGCTGGGGGGAACTCCGGGAGATCCAGAGCCTGATTTAGCCGAGACAAACCTAAGGCAGCAGGTTACTTGCAGCAAAGCCGTACAGCAGAGTTCAAACAGCCAGCATTTGTCGATCTTCTCATACGGAGAAATTAATAAAACATCTAATTAATTTACCTAGAAATAGGATAGCAATCGCAAGCCAAACTTCACCACAACGATTTGCATTACAATAACAAACACATAGCTTAATCATAGCTGTAGATCTCCATTTCCCTATAGAAAACGCTACGCCCTCTCCCCATCACAGATAGCTCATAACTGACGGTGCTTGTAAGCAATGCTGGTTTTCCCCTAGCAATGAAATCCCAGATAAATCCAAGGTGTTCTGCTTGGCAACACACATTTCATCCCATGGTGCAACCCTGGCACAAGGAGCACCGTGCCAGGTTCCCCCAGGAGCAAACGGGCTGTCATGGTGTAACCTGGTGAGCAGCTGAACATCACGGAGTTCGCTCACTCAAGAGATTTGGGAGAGTAAAAGAATTCATCAGCTGAGATAAAGATTATTCAATAATTAAAATAAACCAAACACCACCACCACCACCACCACCACCACCAATCAAAATTATATTCAGCTCACAAACAGCAGCCACTGGTCACACACCAACAAAAATGCAATGGAGGTGAGGTAAACCCTACGAGCTGAGAGGGGCTGCTATCACAAAGTAGATGGGAAAGGAAGAGGAGGGATGGAAGGAGGGATTGAAGACAGGAAGGAAGTGGTTGTCCTCTGCAAACTCTCCAGTTTATAGTGAGTGAGAAGTTTATGGGATAGAATACATTTTTATTGGTCTGTTTGGATCAGACCCAGATCATGTGTCCTGGGTCTCCTGTCCCAGAGAATCCTGGGCTTTCGCATCCCCCTGCCCCCTGTCCTCTTGTGCAAAAGGAAGGAAAAAGAACAAAAGAAACTATGAACACACATTTAGGTAGAGACTGAAAAGCAAACCTTGAAAAAAAAGTAAATACTGGCATTTTATCAGTATCAGTCCTAGCACAGGCTACTATGAGGGAAAGAAAATTCTGCCCCAGCACAGCCAGAACACAGGCACACCTCCTTGCCAGTGGAGCAACATCAGGTTGCTTTTACAAAGAGCACAGCCTCTTCGGGACATGTACCCAACCTAGGTAATAGAAAAACATTTCCGTTCAATTAGGCACGCAGGAGTACCTGGCTGAGGGGAATGAGAGCATTCCTCTCTCACTACCTAAAAACTCCTTCACTGGCTTCATTAATCATTCTTAGCAGCATCCTCTTCGTGCCCGAGCTACAAGCATATTTGAACTAAAAACTTCTCAAGTCCAAATCCACTCCAAGTGATGAGTACCTTCAAGACCATAAATTACACAGGCGATTGCTACATTATCTACATAAAAGTCTTCAGTGGAGGAGCAGTGACCCTGAGAGAGGGACTTTACTAGAAGATAACATTTGTCTGACCTCTCTGCCACCTCCTAGCCAGGTAAATGTCTTATAAACAGGCTATTTTGTAGCAGAAAGAGGAAAAAAATAGTTTTCCTTCCTATAAAGAGGCTGATAGTTGAAAACCAGACGAAAATATCTTTCTTTTGCTCTTTATCTTCCTAATGTTGGCTCTCAGAAAACACATCGTATGGAAAAGCAAATAGCAAGCATTAGTACTTTTGAATGCATTTCTAATTTCCTTCCCTCTGATTATCATATATGTTTTGATATTTATTACAGCTGTTTGCTTTGTCACTTGTGGACTACCTTGAGAGATCACAGCTCTTATAGCCAAGGGGAGGCCATCACTGAGCACCTATGTCCAGGCACCAAGCTTCCAAGATGTGAAGGTAGGATTCCTATGTCAATAACGAAACAGAGGGTGTGTATGCATATACATACCATCTGGATTTAGTAAGTAATTATATGTAACATTGAAGAATTTAAATACTGGTTGGCCAAAAAAAACCTGTTAAACTAAAGAGAACCAAATATTTTTAAAAGTTCAAAGTTTTCCTTTAACTAGTTTAAAACATTCAAAAAAGCCACAGTGATTGCTAAAGAGCGCAGATAAGATGAAAAAGCCAAACATTTTCATGCAAAATGGTTTACAGGGCAAAAGAATGCGCATGCTCTGGAGCAGAAACACTGTTCAGTGATGAAGAGTTATTCTTTCTAAAAGTTTAATTGAAATCTCAGCCTGAAGGTCAGCTTTGAATGTCCCAGTGGAATCAGATACTTTTTAGGAACTCCGAAATACAGACAAAATAACGGCAGCTACATGTTTTCCTTTACTTTCCAGGGAGAAATTTTTGACTCGCAGATCTCCCCAGCCCACTGGCAAGTTCAGACTATGGTAACCAGCACACATAGCTAACATAGTTTTGCATTGATACAACACATCCTATGAGCACAGCTATACAGACTTAATTGCCTTTGCACAATATCACGTTCCCCAGCAAATTATCTAGAGATCTGGCAAGGAAGTTTGACATAATAATTTTTCATTAAAAAAGTAGAGTAAGATATTTACATTCTGTCCAGGTAAGTGATTTTATACTGTCTTGAATAAATCTTTGGGTATTTTAAAATTCTATTTAAATAAATAAATGCCAGGGCTTAGTTATCCAACCCTTGCTATCTGTTTGGAAGTAAGAAAAATGACAACATTGAGGAACGTAGAGTTTTGCTTTCCTAAAATCTATTTCATTCCCATTAGTATTTGCAATGCATATTTCTTACTCTTCTCCTCCAAAATGCAAACTGTTTCAAGATAGTACATTTTTGTGAGGCTTGCAAAAACAAAGGACTGACGGGATTAACTGAGCTTATTCTTTTTCATTAACTTATCACGCTCAAGCCCACCTAATGTAATACCCTGCAATGCAAAATGGTCTTGCATTTTGTAAGGTTTCACTGGCAATGAGGCAACAAGGTAGACAACACAAAGCCTCCTGCAGTAGCTGAGGAAGGTTGGTTGCCTCTAGCCTGAGAGGCTTCAAAATATATGACCAAATATGCATAAACCACGGTGGGATGCTTTCTGAGCTCTGGGTGACACCCCTTGGGGTGCAAGAGAAGAGGTGGTTCAGAAACGCTGTGAGAAGGGCGCAGAGCTCTTTTAGAAAAATTGTCTAGAAGAATCAGAATTGCTCTCTTGCAGAAGAACTTGGAAATAGAGAAGAAAGAGCGAGCAACCATCTTTTAAAGTGCCAATGTGAGCACACACATGAGTAACACGCTGCGAAGAAGCTGTGGTTAACTGGTAGGTAACCATTCTAGATGACCATCCTTTCTCCTGTGAGCTGCTGTCCCTACTTTGCAGGGGACACAGAATGGTCTCCACCCGTCTCTGTGGCCTAAATGAAGGTAAGCCTCAGAGCTACGTTAAGACTGGAAACTTCTCCAAGTCCTGCACCATGCCCAGGGAATTTCACAGCAGCAGACTGCATATGCACGTCCCCATGCAGGGCAATGCCAGGCAGTATTCCCTCCTAGTCCAGAGGCTGATGGAGCTCTCAGTGTTTCATCAGGTCTCAATGCAATCTGCTGCAGAAATAAAGTAAGACTTTTCCCAGGAGTGCTTTGCCCTGAACAAGCAGAAAGCTAAGGCAGACCTGACAGCCACGGAACAAAGGACATTTCAGCCAGAATTCTGGGGTCCAAGAAAGGCAGCAGACTCGTTAGTTCCCTGACCCATTGCAAAAATCAGAGCTCATTCCAGAGGAAACTCCACCATGTGCTGCCTGCACTTGAAGGGAACCTTCAAGTGACCTACTTGGGAGTTAGGGACCTCATTCTGGCCAAGCCCCCTCTGCCAGCAAGGGGAAGGGCAGTCAGTCCTGTTCTGCAGGGATGGCATCCTTCCTGGTGAAGGGGGATTGCCGGTATCTGAGGAGTGGAGCAGAACAGGTGGAATAAGTTTTAACCAGTTTGCATCTGTGTTATCCGAGATCACCTCCGTGCCTTTGTGCAGAGCGCACAGAGGTATAGACCAGCGTACTAGCCCTTAAATAAAGCATGATTAAACCGGTGATTCACACTTAATACTTCCACTAGGTTTGTTAATCCCTCATTAAAAAGAAAAAAATCTAGGACTTAACTTAAGCAGAAACCTCAAAGCAGTAGAAACTGTTTTTCCCCTTAACTAGTTTAACTAGACTGTGGTGCTCAGAACCACCCCCACGGACAGCTCTGAAGAACCAGTTACCTAAAATTATTTTACACATTATATATTTTCTGAACCTTCTTTAAGCACAATGGCAAATTAGGATGTATACTAATTTTTACTGACAACAACTCACTTCCAGCAGCACGAGTCACGTTACAGCCATCCAACAACCATGCTCCTGGGGAGGTAAGAGATGTTACAAACACGAACTATTTTTTAACAGAGTGTGGAGAGGCAACTGGACAAGCCTATGAGGCTGGGAGAAACTGCCTCAGCACCCCACTGAGCAAACCCATCAGGGCACACCTGACCCCCTGAAAGCTGAGAGGTGCAGAGCAATCTACAGTAATCCTGAATTTGAGAAAGCTGAACACACTTAGTCACAAGTCCTGCACAGGTCTCCCTTTCAGTTAACCACGTAAACCACCTTGTCCTTGGAATAGAGCAGAGATTATTACTCTAGTAGTAGTAATCCTATTAGTCTCTTGTCAAAAGCATCCTTAGAGGACAAGGACAGGAGGTTGGGGTGAGATACCTCTCCTTTAGCCTAACTTCACTGAAAAGACATGAAGGAGCTCAGTTTCTCAGAAAAGGAAGCAGCAGAGCAGGTTTAAGGAGTGAGGTGTTTTTGAGATTGCTTTTTCTTCTTCCCGCTCTACATACTGCAACCTCAAATCTGAAGGAGGGCCATAGCAGAAGTATTCTTACCTACAGACTTCCAGTCCCTCAGCTGAAGGCAGAGCAAGTGTGAAGAGAAACATCTCATTCATTAGGACATGCAAAAAGCAAGCTGGTAGAACCGCCAAAGCACTTGTGTAAATCAAAGACCCAAGAAGACTGTGCAATATCTTAAAAAATGATGAATTAAAATATTCTTTCAATCCTTATTTTTTCTGAACTCCTCATACCTAGAGCTTAGTACTCAGAAGCAACAGGGCTAGAGTAGCTTTCTCTGCCCCAGACTTCACTGTGGGCCAGAAGATCTGAGCTGACAGGACATGTTCTTCCCCTCTCACATACTTGGGAGCAGAAAAGGGGAGGAAAAAACATTGCTAGGGCCAAGGCTTCAGCTCCGTAGCAGTCTGAACATGTTGATATCAAACTTCTTTATCCCCTGAAAGCTATTTTTAAACCAGTCTAAAAGTAGCTTCTCTTTTCTTTGATGCTTAATTAGTTCCAATTAAAATAGACGTTTTAGTAGAGGTTCAAGTTTGAGTGATGCTCATCAAAACACAGTAAATGATCAAAAACTGCACTTACACTGAAATACACGTGCCCTTTTCATCTCCTCAAGACTTCCAAAGGGATTTGGGTTATGAATCACAAACATTCCCCTCAGCAGAATCTTCTGAGTCAGTAAGAGAGTCATCATTAATCACTTCTCAAGCATTTGTAACAGGGTGGTTCCTGCTTGCTGCATGTTTCCATCCACATCAGGCAATTTACACAGCATAAGAGGTGTGACTCGTACTTTACAGACAATCGTGACAAAAATCTTTGCTTTGTTGTGTTTACAGCTACAATAAAAGTCACACAAAACAAGAAAATATTCCCTTTGCAAATGGAAAAAGAACAGAAATTACAACCATGGTGAGGTAGCAAGTAATTTTTTCCATGGTGTGAGATAAATTTGCATCTCTATTTCTGTATTGTTTTTCTTATACAGCACCTACTTCTACTACTCACCATTTTAAATAGAAACCTGTTTACACAATTCATTTCAGACTTCAATATCATTGTAACCAAGAAAGCATTTTATGCCCTCTCCTTTCTCAAAGGAATGCAAATCATTTGCTGTTGGACTGTTTCAGGGGTGAAAAGGCACCCCAGTTCTCCACCGAGGTCTCTACTTGCATGCACCACTTGCATCAACATGTCTTTTCAGAGGCAGTACCAGAGGTGCCAGAGTTGCTGTAATCTGAGTGGTTACTTAAAAGAAAAAAAAAATCCGGAAATTAAATACATTTTCCACTCTTATCTTCAATGAAGAAATAAGATGCCTATTTCCATGACTGTATCTTCATTATATTTAGGCAAAGAATAAGGAAGGTTTTGTTTGTTCTTCCCAGCATGGTTTGTCAGTCATCATCTCCTCTCTACTAACACTGAAAAAATTCCTAATATAACTACACCTGCACTCCACAGAACACTTATATTCACTGATGCCTATTTTTCAGGAGTGCCAATTAGCCTACAGTCCTTGCACTGGGAAGGAATATTGACGTGCTTCTCTAATGCTTTTCCCAGAGTATTACAGCTGCTCTTTTGGACTTCAGTGCCATAAGTAAACGTATCAGCCCACAAGACAGACCGGAGCTACGAAACAACAGCTGTAAAAACAATGCCATTAAGGACACAGTTTCAGAAATACTCTGTTACAAGCTGTTTATTAGAACTTCACTTTGACAATAAATAAGGTATTTCCCAAGCAATCAAAAAGTAATTATTTAGAAAGCTAAACAACTGAAGTTTTCATAATGCATATTTTTTATATACATGATTTACTGTATTTTAAACACCAGTTCATCTGGAGCTGTACAACAGTAGGATGTCCATTTTTTAATTCACACAGCAGGAGACTGCCAAGACACGTCTAATCTGGAAGCTGTGTGTGTAAAAATAATCCAAACCATCAACTTCAGGTTGGATAGTTCAACTGTTTCAGACAAATCTCTGTTCATTAGACTAGCTGTTGCTGAACTTAAATTTGGATTTATGGCTTACACAGGAGAAATAGTGCCTGTCAGACTTGTGGTTTTAAAGAACTAGTAAGCCACTCAATTCCAACAGTACAACGTCACCATCTGCAGTTTACTGTGCTAGTGCACACCGTGTCCTGCCCTCAACAGAAGTGGCACAGAACAAAAATCCTGTAAAGGATGACCATTTCCAAATGTCTTAAGTCTCTCATAGCAAGTACAAACTTTGCACTTCACCTTACTGTTAAATATAAAAAACGACTTTCAGTTTTGGTCAAACTAATTAGCATTTCTTCACTTAAATACTCAGGACATTAAATATGCCTTAATAATACTTTTAAGTGTTTAACATTCAAAGTTAACTTCAAAAGAACGTTCTTGTTAAATAAAGCACCAAGTTTTCCCCATGCTTATTCCTTAAAGAAAGTCCATGAAAGACTAGATTTTTTTAAAGCATTAGTTCTGCTAGGAGTTGTAATTTAAATATAAAATTTAATTCTTACAGATTGATCAAAGCCACATTTCCAAAGTGAGCTTTATATATTCTGTGCAACATCCCATTTTCTTTAAGTGCAGAGGTACAGGTCTCAAAGTTACGCAGCTGCAATCGAGTTATCATCTGCTTGACGACCCTGAGGCTTTAATAGAATAAAGACAGAGAATTAAAAAAACAAAAACAAAAAAACACCCCAAAAAATCCCCCAAACAAACCAACAACAAAAGACAAGAAACTCACTCTGCAATACACCAAGCCTCTCCTTACTTCTAATGGTTTCCAACAGCAGCACAAACACGGAGGACACACAACTGAAATCTGAATTTGGCCCAGTGAGTACTTGGTAGAGGCCTCAGCTCCTGCCCTGCCCTGGTAAATACCAGGAGCATTTCTGCACAAATTTGGCCAGCTCAGCACAAGGCCTGGCTGATCAGGGCTCTAAGTATTACTGTAGTGTAAAAAGCTGATAGCTATTGATGCTTAAAACAGAAATGAGACTGACAGTTTCTTGGAGGAACACTAAGCTGAATCACTAGAGATGGGAGAGAGCAAGGAGGACGTTTTAAAGAAGAAAAGGCATCCTTACAGTAAGGTTTTTTGAGGTCCTGACAATTCCAAAGCAAAAGCAAAGTATTTTGAAGCTTGAGAAATTCCACAGGAGCACTGAGAATGCCATGCTTGAGGAAAAAAGCCTTTGTACTGACTTAGGAGGACACCTTGACAATCAGTCTAGAAGAGCCACTGGTTGACAGCACATGCAAAAAGTAAGTTCTGCCAATCTCTTTTAGCTAAAGCAAAACTGAAAGAACACCATGCCTGTTTCCTGGAAACAGGATTACAGGAGCCTGAACAAGTCCAGCTCTAGTCATATAAACAAACTCTTGAGGCTGCTTGCTTGCTAAGAGTCTGACTAAGAAGTGAATACAATATTCTGGAGACAGCAGCAGTGGAATGGCAAAATATTGTTTTGGCCAACTGGGTTTAAATGATTCTTAGAAAGTCAAAAGAAAGCTGTGGTCTATTTTTCATTACATGATTGAATAGTCCTCAGTTGTACCACTTAAAAAAAAAACAACTAGATCCAGTGATTCACTGAGAGGATGTGTTTTTAGAAATTATTTAGGGAGGTGTGGGATGCTACAGTGTTTCTGTATCTAGTCATACGGGTTGCTCAAATACTTCTTCAGGAGTGCTGAAAAATAATATATTTAAGTATTTCACCACATTTAGCTCAGTCTGTTGTACTCAAAATACAAACAACTTCAAAACTCATTTTACAGAATAAGACATGGAATAACAGGAACAGGCTAAGCACATTCAGCTAGTTCACCTAGCTGTAACCAAGTATCTGCTGCACTTACACAGATTTCCTAAGAATTTTGGTTGACAACACCAATGCACTACCCAAGACTTTTCAAAGCAAATAACTCTGTTACAAGCTGCTTAGAAACACTTGGCTTTGAACAGAGCTGGGGTGGTAGTCCCCAAAAACTGAGCTGCCTCACAGGAAACCTCTAAACACAAGGCATTTCTTACAGTCTTACCTTTACAAAAATGTGTGTCGGGATGAATCGTCTGAGCAGCTGATTAGTGAAGTTTGGGAACCGCAGCAAGTTGACATGAAGGGATGGTAACTGCTGATATCCAGCCATCAGAGGATAGAAGTTGTATAACATTTCCTGCTGTGTGCCAGGAAGGATTCTCAATCGGATCTTTAAAAAGAAAAAAGCCCCACAAACATAGGTAAATTCTATGACCAAAAGCAGTCCTCTGTTTACTTTCTATTTATACACTGTTTACTTTCTGAAGTTGGAAAGAATGCAACTAATGTCTTGTTCTAGTTAAATTATTACTTCTATGCTGAAACACCATGTTACTCATAAACAACATGGCAAATGGCTCCTAGTCAGGCTTCCATTCAACCATTCCTTAAGTGGAGTCTGCATCTATGCATTCTTCCAGACAGGACATACCACACTTTAACCATCTAAAAAACAATGAGTTTGTCCTCTCTGCACATCAGCGTACATCTAATCGATGCATTCTTCAGTACCAGATAGGCCAGCAGGATCAGTAGATGGACAATTTTGTACCTGTTTAAGGCCAGAGAACATGAAGGCATCACTGGGTTCCACTGACACCTCCACATCCTGGACCAAGTTGGTCTTATTTTGCAGGTGATATCTGACAGGTAGGGATTCTCGGACTCGACCAAATGATGGCAGATCTTTGGAAAGAAAGTAAGTAATCTCAGATACAAAATAATTTTTAATGTATGGAACTTTAAAATAAGTCTATCACAAAGAACAATGAAAAGTTTGAAGAAGAAAAATACAATAACTAGGCATCTAAAGCATTTTGGACAAGATTTTTCAGAAAAAAAGATTAAAGAACAGAACACAGCCTCATTACAACAACTTTTCAGTAACACTTCTTCAACAGCTAGTTACAAAACCCTCAACTGCTAACCTTGTCCAGGAATGCTAACTAGGAAGTCACTTTAGGTGCTGCAGGGTATTTTCAGCTTACTAAAACCTTTTCAGACACTGTCAGGAAGCATTTTCAAAATGTAACAGGAAAGGATGGTGGAAGAATCTCAGTACAAACAAAACCAAATTGAGGAATGCACAGGAATTGTATGCGTTCAGTGATCTCTCCACTCCCCCTCTGCTCCTGTGCAGGTGAAGTGCCAGAAGAGAAACAGTTCACCTGCCTGCAAGCAGCTCTAATTCTCCAGGCTGTTTCTTCCCTGGGATGCAGCCATGGCGTGGGTGTATGGAACAACTCCTGCCATAAGCATCTAGAGAAACCTACTGGGAAGGCAGCATCAGCAGAGGTAACCCTGGCCTCTGTGCTGCCACATAACGTAGGTCGATCCATTGACAGCTTTTAAGAGAACGTGTTCATGTAACTACCTTCCAAGCTCTTCCCTTCAACTGAACTGGGAAAAAGGATGCAAGGCTTGGGGCAGTCTAAGCAATGGTACACAGTTTCTTTCACTAGCTCCATAATATCAAGCACAAGTTTTCTGTCTTTTCCTGCAGTAAACGCAAGGTCTAGATGCTGTAAGACTTCAGAAATTCTTAAAACTCTAATGGGGACATGTATGTTGTCAAATTAACATTACCTGCATTAACATGGAGGGGAATGCTCTCAACAACCACATGCGGTAGAGTGATAACTGTACTAACAACAGGTACACTTTCCACAGGAGAGCTTCTGCAGGAAGAAGTCACAAATGCAGACCATGGTGAAAATTATACAACAAAGTATCAAGTACGTACACCAAAAGAACATCACTTACATATGACTAAACAAAAATTACAGTAATTTCAGTGGTGGGAAGGAAAAACCCAAATCTTAATATTGGATTGTTTGAAGTGAGCAAGAAAAGTGCTATAGCACAGAGATAAAATAGCAAAAGACAAGTAAGAACACTAAACAGCTCTAAAACTAAAGAAAAGCAAACTAGAAGAAAGATACACCTCAATTTGTCTTTGAAAACTGAGTTAATACATAAACCCACAATCTAGAGTGGGAAAAATAGATTTCCCATTTTAAAAAGTTTGTTTGTTTCTACTATGGCAAAACTATTCCTTTGACTTTGCTTCTCAAGTAGAATACTTCATGACTGGAGAAAACAGGGAATGGGAGGTGAAGAAACTGACCCAAGATCTTACAAAGAAGAAAGCTACATAGAATGTTAAAATGATAACCACATAATATTTATCTCTTAAGTGAAATATGTATTTATTTTAAAAGTGTAACAAGCTAAGAAATAATTAGTAACATCCAAAGTCTAGACAGTGCTTGCTATGGGAAGATCCAAAAACCAAAAAAGAAAACCACCCCCAAGCCCACCATCATCCCTAAAAACAAACCAACTTATTTCCTCTACCCATCCAGTCCAAGAGATACTTGCCTCTTCCAGGAAATGATATAACATCCAGTTGCCACTCCACCAGCATTAGTAACTGGAGGACATCGAAGGCAAAAGCACTCGCTGGCACTCTCACCTGTCTGTAAAACAACTATCAGCAAGATTTTGTTTAAAATCAAAGCGTAACTCATTAATGCAGAAGTCACCAAGTCTAAGAATCCAATATTACTCAAGCACAACTGTTCAGCCATAAAAGCCCTGAAGTGCTTTGCAAACTACACCTATATAATATATGAATTCAATAAAGATTGTGAAGTATCTAAATATATTAAAAAGGGCAACACATACAAATATATGACAGCTTACTTTCTGAACAGCATCATAAGTTTTTTCATGTCTACACAGAACAAGTCACTGTAAATTTAGAGTCCATAGGCAAAAAGAGGCAAAACAACCCTAATTCAAATTCTACACTTCTCTTCCACTATAAATTTCAAGACATCAGCATAAGATGTCTCTTACATTTTAAAATGAAAACCTAGTATCTGAGGCGGTTCATACCTTCTGCCAGTTAGCTCTTTAGAAGCATCAACTGGAAGCCGTGAAGCACGAAGTGCCAGAGCTGAAGATGAAATTTCATAGTTTGACAATTAAAGGACCTGGCAAATAACTGTTTTACCGGGTAACCCCTGAATCTATGAAGGAACTGGAGCCTTGCAGGTCTCTAGGGTGAGATTCTATTCACCAAGATCACATGAGTGGACAGTTGCCCCATCATCAGGCAGCCATCTAGACTGCATCATTTGTATACCAAGTTTTGATAGAATACACATGTTTTCACATCTCTGACTCCTCAAATGCAAAGACAGTATTTTGCTGGAAGATTCTGGATCAGTTCTAAGGCTAAATACTCAATTTACCTGGCTTTCAAGCTAACATACAGATCTCAACCTTTAATAGTTCAGCAAGATTTATTTTTTTTTTTACATTTAAGTAATGAGCTATTAAAGTGTGTTAATATAAAAATGATGCTTGTTTCCAATTGTTCTTTTATACCCTACCCTGTCTAGCTTCGTGTTTTTCAGTTTCATGACTGCAATCATGGACGTTGATTACTTTAGCCTTTGGATGCTGCCTTTATCACATGGTAAAGTGTCTGTGTTCCAGAAAACATACATGTAGATTTTTGGGTACCATCTATTAATCAAGTCTGTTTACTTGATGTAGTGAAGCAGAACTACATTTTGAAGCATACTGCTGTCTAAGTTGTGTTCTGGCAAGCAACTATAGTAATAAGCAGCTTTCTTCTATTAGAGTTTGATAAGCAAATGCTGTTTAAAATACCCCCCTTTCTCATTCCCAACTTAATCAAAAAGTATCCTCCTGATAGAGAGCATAATGTAAGGAAACTTACCATTCTCCACAAAAGATTCCAGCTGATCTACTGGGGTCATGGAAGCTGACAGCTGCAGCTGGCTGGTTACAATAGTGAGAGGCCAAGGAGAGGCACTCAGGATGTCTGTCATCAGTAAAAATGGTATATCTGCAAACACTCTGTCCAAGTGCTCCAGCTGTCAAGACAGACAAGATCTGGCTACTTCTAACTAACAAGGTGCAACTACTGAAGGTGGTGTGATTCCAAAAGATCAACTTTTCAAACACATACCTTTGTGGAGACAAATTTGACAGCAACATCAAAAGGAAAAACCGTTTCTATGGTTACAGTTTCATCCTGTATAGGTAAAACAAGAGGGGTGAAAAGAAGAGGGGGAGGAAAAAAAAGGATACATTCAGTTTCAGACCTGGCTACTGACAAAGTTACTCTTAATGATCAATTTAACCAAGTCTTCCACAAGGCAGAATGTCTCGAATATATTTAAAAATAAATATAGAAAACTTTTCTCCTAATGATGCTTATGAAACTGCTCACACTAAATTGGGCTACCATACTGCTCTATCGATTTTGCAATTTTTCCATCTACTAGAAAGGCTTTTACGAGACTTGGAATTACAGCCTTCAGATTGACAATATTTCTTGTATTTCATGAGTATCTCCAGCAACTGGTGCATCTTTACATCCTACCCGGTGACACTTGCAGAGGATTTCTTTCCCCTCAACGACAGCGTTGATTAAGTAAGAAACGTAAACCAGAAACATTCTTGCACCAACTGTTCCACAACGGATGTATATTGGTTTTTCCAGCTGCAAAATAAAGGAGACAACATGAGCCAACCTATACCTATGTTATGTTAATTAGGCCTAGAACTGTCCAAAACTTGTTAATCATCTTACTTGGTCCAAGAGGGCAACAGCAGAATGGCTATTATGAGTATTATTTTGACCATAAATAATCTCCTACAGTGCATGTTCTTAATTACACAGTGAATTATTTCAATCAGAGTAGCACAACTCGAGTTGCTTCGCTTCTGATGCTCATCTGTTACTTAACAGTACAAGAAAATAACTATTACTGTGTAATATGATATACCTAACTTTTCATTTACTAGTCACAATTTCAGTATGGGGTAACATCTGCATATTTGATCTTCTATCATGTTGAATCACACTTGCTGACTACTATTATCTACTGTCAACTAGGCAGTGCACTTAACTAACTGTTGAGAGTAACCTCCTTATTTCATTTCTTATCTCCCAGCTGTATCATCAATCCCAGAATATACCTTATTCCTAAATTTAGTCCAAGGTGAAATCTAGCTAAAGAAATATTAAATGGCAAGTAAACAACAGGTAAACTATGCCATAAGTATTTCATTTATTGGTTCAGATATTTAAAAGTAAACGTAGGTCCTTCTGTAAGAGTCTTATTAGTTGATCTCCATTTTCTTAAATGTGATATAGAAAGAAGATTTTAAGCCTTTACCTTTTCCCCTGGTTGCAAGTCTCCTACAGGGATATCTGGAAGCAGTGCAGGAAAGGAGTCATCACATGCATCTGCTCCATGAAGAGTCACCTGAGTTTTTTGAGTCAGGTTGGCATCTTGCCCTAGGATTAAAAACAGTCTTCATATCCACATGGGCTTACAACACTGAAGCATGAAAGCAAGAACTTGATAACATGTAAAGTTTTCAAAATTGGAGGGTTCACATCCTGCAAGGTTTTTGTTTCATTTATTTAGGCCAGGAAAAAAAAAAGTCTCAAAAATAAAAAATCGTATCTAGATGTTTCCTACCACGTACAAAACATAACATGACTAAGTGATCCAAGTTTTTCTTGGTAATCTATATGAAGTAAAAAGGAAGTTTCACTGTTCTGATTCTTTTGTTTTCAAGAGCATGGCTTAATGTTTTTACATCTAAAATTGTTCTTCTAAATCTGTACTGAAAATATGTACGAATAAATGTATAGATGTTAAATGACACCATCCTTCAGTTTGAGGTTGACTATAATAATGGCATTGCTGCAATCATGTGAGATAGTTTTCCAAGCAAAACAAGCCACCTGTTGCCAAAGAGTTGCAAGTGTAGAAAACACATGACCTTCCCTATTGAAAGAACAATTTGAATTTGACATTTCAGTTATGGAATCAGCAAGCCCACATTGACCTTCCATATCATGTGTTAAGAGTCAAGATCAAGGACAGGAGGAAATCAAGACTGACTATTGCACACTGCTTTAGGAGCCAAGCTCAAACATCCAATTCAGTAAGTTTAAAGAACACTCCACCGACTTTAATGAACTGTACAAGTGGATAGGGAATGTGGCTCTATTTCAGAGTATACAGCACATATTGCTTCCTATATGCTAGCAGTTTAAAACTATTTTTGCCTTTTAGGGTAGGTGCTATAAACAGGCATACAGAGTATAACATCTGGACTTCATGTATTGAAAACTGTCATACAGCTAAGTCAGTCTTAAACATACAATATTTGCATTTTTTCCTTTTCATTTGAAGGAATATTGTCTCAGTTCTCCACCGCTCCCCGAATTTCAAGTGGTTTAAAAACCCAACCACACTGTCCACGGTGACAAAATAAGAGGGGATGGGGGAAGAAAACCCACAAAGTCTATACTTGGAAAGCATTTATCTAGCATTGCCTAATGCTTTCACCTCATCAAGAAAAAGATCTACTTCTCATGAAAGAAAAAAATATTTATGATCAAATTAAATAACAGGTTAGGAGGGAATACAAAAGCTTCCATGTTTTCTTTCAAACTTGTAAGGATTTGTATTTTGAAAATATCCAAGTAAACACTACTGACAAGCATTGGTTAAGATAACCATAACTGAATGAGTTTGTTCGCTCTTGTTCTTACCACTAGAATATCATCATTCCCAACCTTCACTTTGGTTTGGCTTTTAACTACTGCAGGAGAGCCATTTACTATATTCCTCCACATTGCATCTAGAACAAAGAGTCAATTAGAAGACTGCTGGATTAAAAGAAAATAACCCCAAATACCTGGCTTTAAACCAGCTGTAAGCTTAACATCTTTGGCCACTGTCTCCTCATGTGACTGGACTGTCACAACCAAACAATACATTTCATCAGTCAGGGCAGGAGGTTCATGACGGAGCTGAACGGAAATGTTTGGCACCCTAGAAATAATCCTTTAAAAGAAAAAGACTCACTTATTGTATGTTTCTTAAAGAACAAATTTTCAAGCCTAGTTTAAAGGAGATCACAACAGTCTACTGTTAAAAAAAAAAAAAAAAAAAAAAAGAGTTCTGACAACCGGTGGCCTATTCAACTATGAGATGTGAGATTTCTGAAAAGCAGCATGAAGGGAATGACTCCAAAACTAGTTTGGAACCCCAGCAACAAGCACTAATGGTTCAGATGTTCTGCCAGGAAAGAAACAAGCACTCCCACCAGCAGCAACTGGATTTAATACTTTTGACAACATCTAAATTAGTGTTAGCCTATTCATTAACAATTATTCTCCAATAGTTTCTTAGGGATTCTTTGTGTGGTGGCTTTTGCAAGAGAACACCATAATCTCCTGGTTTGCACACAAATCCAGGAAAAGTCTGCCTAGCAAAGCTAGGTGAAGGGGAAAAGTAAAGCATACTTGATATACTCAGAAATCAGTGCAAGCTTTTTCTGTACTTCTAGCTATCTGGAGCCTCAAAAGACCTAAAAAATTAAGACAGAGCCCATCTTAACCCCAGTTTAGCAAAGACATATTAGGAGGCTCATATTAAAGAGGTCCCCAAAAGTATTTCTTCTTCTTTTAGGCAGAGTGATCAGGACTTCGCAGGTGACTCACAGTGATACATCATATATATTTTCAAGTTTTTACTCACATAGTGCTTGCCTGAGTAGTCAGACTGTCCCAGTGCACTTCATTATCTGGAAGCTTAGGTCTTCGCCTGAAGGAGCGTGATGCCTGCAACACTTCTTGGGATGACGCGGCATCTCCGCCTCCTCCCCGCCAGTTCAGGATCACACATCGGCCAGATTCACTTCCCAGGATCAAATCCACAGAGGTGATCTGACGGGCACAAATTGGAACACATACCAAAAACTTTGTCCTTGGATCTTACTTACTGTAAGAATGTAGTTTTCCAACATATGTCTTTACTGTGCCTGTACATAACCAAAAAGCTTCTGGCAGCTTTGCAGACTGAAGACACCTCACCACTCCAGGATATCATTTAATGAAACCGTAGTAGGAAAAGTATCCGTGCTCGTGTGTGTGCAATGCAGCATTCTGTAGTTTTGTACTCTTCCATAGTGCTATACTGCCCCTCCCCTTCCCTCACTTGTTTTTTAATGTACTGCCCATACTTAAACAAGCATTAAATACTACTACAGTTTTTGTGATAGTTTTTTGTTTTGGTGTTACCAATAAATTTTGTCTTGTTTTTGGTAATTAGTGTCAAGAATCCAAACATTTGGAACTGCAGTGACATCAGTAACTGCTCCCAGATTAGAGGCAGCTTTGTAGTTTTGAGTTCTTTGTAAGCATCAGTAAGAAAGGTGTAAAACAAATTAACAAACCTCAATCTTCTTTCCTACATCTTCTGTTTTTGCAACAAATTTGAAAGTGAACTTTCTTGTTTTGCCAGGGACTAAGCACATTGTTCCTTGTGACGACTGTTCTAGAATACCACTTTTTTGGTAGGCTTCTTCTACCACACAGTACTGGTTGTAATCCTGCAAAAAAGTTGATAAATCCAGACTTAAGACATTTTTAGAGAGTAATGGTATTATAGCAAATATTAAGGCTCTGTGTTACTGGATCAAACTACATGGGTTCTCACTACTTTTTACACTACTGAAGTTATGCTTAGCAAATAATTACAACACAATTATTCACACAAGATACCCATTACATTAACGTAACTTTATGAAAGAACATCAAGAGAAATAAGACATTAAAATGATCCTTCTGAAACTTTAGAGAGCTTCATAGAGAAGCTAAGATATGATAGATGAACTAATCAAACTGCATTTGGGAATTTTATCACAGTGATCAACATACTTGTCAATAGTGATAGATAATGCAAAAATAAAAAACATTTAAGTATTAGCATAATTTTTTGAAAAGAACTGCTTTTTTTGTGGGTTTTTTTTTTTAAAACACTAATAGATATTATTCTATTCTTATAATAAGCTTCTATCATTAGCTCAAAGATAGATAAAACATAGTTACCTGATTATTGAAACTGATGCAGAGCTTAGAAAACCTGATAGGATGAGGACAATCAGCTTTCAAGTATACATCAAACTGCACAGGAACATCAACATGAAAACTAGGAGCAAGAAATTTTGCTTTGCACTGCACTGAAATTAAAAAAAAAAAGAAAAAAAATAAAAACCACATAAAAAAACCCAACAAAAACAAGAAGTAGTTGTTAAACACAAACTACAACACCAAATTCCAGAAGCACAAGCTTGAAAAAATTGTGGTAAGGATTGTTCTGTGTATAATATTAAAACTTCAGTTTGTATGCAAGTACAGGACAAATTTGGCTACTAACACTGTCACAAAAAGTCATTTTTCAAAACTTGTCCAAAACCTTTGCAGAGAAGAGGAGGGGTAGACATCCAGCAGAAAAAAAAAAATAATCTTGTACATTTAGATACACTTTTTTGTAGGAAACGTTCTTGTGCCCCTTTTCTACAGGGAGTACTACTCTGCACGCATTCTGCCACCTTCCCTCAGAATCCTATTTCAAAGCACACCAGAGCAGCAGAAGTCTTTCAAAAAGCAAAGGTTTACTACTCCTACCATGTTTAAAGCCATAGGTAGCCTCATAGTAATCCATATTGGGGATAAGAGACCACTGACTTCTCTCATGATTTTGTATCTTACTGATTTAGATGAAGAACTAAAACAAGTGTTTCAGTGTTGCTGGCTTTAATATACACTTCATATTTTTTCTTAATTGGTAATTTTCAAGATATAACTACATTGTAATTTATAATCTGATGTAAATTTGCTTTCTTACTTACCAAATGGTATAAAATCTTGGACTTCTATTGTAAAAACATTACTGCCTGCCAAAGAAACACGGTCAGCCCATAACTTTTGTGATGTTTTCACAGCAGCAGCATCACAATCAGGTTCAGGATCAGGGCTTTCATTCTGTACCAAATTACAAACAATAAAAGGAGGTTACCAAACACTGACAACTCCTAAGATTATTCAAAAGGATAACAGAAGTTTTGTCACTTACCATTAGAACTTTTATCAGGTTTTTTTCTATTCGAGATTTCTGATCTTCTTTAAGAGTAGATGCTAGGAAACAGAACAAAACCAAAAGATTATAAGACAGAAGCAAGTCCTCTCACTTTTTTTTTTTAACTTAAAAAGTATTTTTGATTGCATCTTTCATAAAACACATTCTGGGGGAAGACAGACAAACAAAACAACCCTAACATCCATCTACCAGTAATGAAGGATTCATCCAGTTTTCAGGACTTCCTTAATTTTAAGCGTTTCCACTGGAACCAAGTGAAATATTTTGTGGTTAGACAGGTGTTTAATAATTTATTGGATTAAAACCTCAAGAGAGTAATGTCTATGTTTTGTTATTTATGTTTAAAAATAAACACTAGAAACCAAAAAAAGTCTGGGACATGCAGAAGGCAAGCTTGGATAATATTAGAAACAAAAAGCTGATGGGAAAACAAAAGTACTAATTTAAATAAGTACTCTGCTCCTGAAGGTGAAGAAAAGTGGTTTTGTCTCACTGGCTGTTCTTTACTGCAAAGCAGAGTACCCTGGCTAGCTAACAGAAGATGCAAACCCACTTTTACCACACCTACCCTAATAGTGGACAAAAGGGTTGTTTCTGCAATGTCAAGTAACAGACATTATATGAAGCAGAGTGCTTGCATTATTACTGTGCAGCCACCCTGTGTCACATTCTCTCTCTAAAACATACCACATGCAGAACTCATCAGCACAGTTCTAGTAACAAAAAGTCTAAGAGAAGACTTATACTTAAGTAGTACTTGGGATTTTAAAGTCCAGAAAAATAGTGCTAGCTTTGTTACTTACTAGGAAAAGTGTTTTTCCTCTTTAGCTATACTACAGTTCTTCCCCCATCCCAAGACTCAGGAAGTTTCTGTTACATCATCTGAACAGTCTCAAATGAAATTCTGTGTCTCAGATATCCTGACACGGTCTATTTGAATGCAATGAATTTTCTAATAGAGAGCAAGAAAATTCAACTTCCAGCATGAGAGGAGGCAGTAAAAATTCAGCACAGATGTAAATATTTTGTAACCAAATAACTTGAAGTACTGCAAGCACTGCATCTGACAATGACTTGTCAGACTTCCAAATATATGTACTTTAATTTTTCTGTATAGGCTGAGTATATTTCTTAAAGAATACCTCTACCCAGTAGCTCCAAAGAGTATGTTATATAATCTTTTATCTGGGCCATCAGATATGAACATTTGAGAGCTGTCGTCAATATGGAAGTGAGAAGAGTCCACCATCCTTCACTGCGATATTCACACATCACATAATCCAAGAGCCTGCAACACAGTAAAATTTAGAGAAAACCAAGTTACACACACCAATACTTTTTGAAGCTCGCATTTATTTGGTATCATTAACACAAAATTAATCTTCACTAATACAAATGCTAGATTAGAGTCAAGTCTACTGTTTACTTACAGTAATGATTTATTGAAAACAGCATGAAATTATTATAAAGGAACACATTTATTCCATGAATTTTCTATTTCAGCCTAGAGCAATTTTCACAGGAAAACACAAAAACTCACCTGACTTCATAAGCAAAACAACAACTGCACAGAAGAGTCTTAGTCCAGCATTGCATTAAAAATATCCTTTACTATTGAGTATGTGGCAAGTTTTACGAAAAACAAACCAGAACTCCACAATGAAGTCCCTTTCCAAACTGAAGAATTTTAATGTTCCTTAAGCTGAGATGTTTCTTCCCCATCCTACCTCCTATCCCTGCTCCCTTCCAGAGTTTCAAAGATCTATAAGCAACACATGCACCAATCTTTATCAGGAAAAACCACACACCTTAATATGGTTTTAATACTGAACAATGTTTGCTACTACTAGCAAAGCACAGAAGCAATTTTTTTCTAAATTCTTCTCAACTGTTCAAGACAAGTTTCTGTCTACCTCAGAGCACTCAACCTAAACATAAGAAATGCTTGTTCATATAAAAATTAGGTTCGATATAAATTGTCCTGCTTGTCCTAGCCTACCTTCTTCTTCTCCATGTAGCTTCCAGTCAGCTAGTACAACAGTAAACACATCTCTCCTACCTCAAACATACTCCCTTCACAACACATGATCTTGGAAATCTAGTTAAGGAAAACACTGCGGGACTCCTACTTAACATGACCTTGACTCTGCTTCCCCTTAAAAATACAAAGTCAAGAAACCAAACACAAGAGACGTCCTTCAGAAAAGATAGTAGCTGCACCTCAGCACTAAACTTTCCTAGCTCTGTAGTCATAATAGCAGAAAACTACACCAGTAAAAGTAATTCCTTATGCTAATTCCCTGGTATACTTATAAAATAAATAAATAAATTCAGTTACATTTCCGTAACTGTATTTGCACTGCAGTAGCAGGAAAGTTTCAGAAATCACTTCTGGGAGAGAGAGAAAGAGAAAGACAGCACTTAATCAGTGAGCTAGAAATAAATAATGTTAGCCCAATAAAGCAAATCCCCACAACAGCTTAGAGCAGCAAGTTTTCTACTCCAATACTGACTCATCATGTCCATTTTGCTTTCTTTGATATAAATGTGGAGTTCATACACTCCAAAGCTTGTGCTTCCATCAAATCCAGGTACCAGGAGCATCTTAGATGAGGTTCCAACATTATTCCATAGCAATAAGACACGGGGTCTCAGTGAGACTAGCATGTGAAAGCAGCATGGATGGTACTCACTTCAAAGCTTTGGCATAATCTTTAGCATAGTAATATTCTTCGCCCATTTGAACCACTGATTAAAAAAAAAGAAAAGTATAAGTATCATATCAATACTGAAAGCCTTTGCAAAATTAATTAAAAAATGCATTTGATTATCTATACTCACTCAAATGACTTTTCATTCTTGGACATTTATATTTCTTGAACTGTGCGACAGCATTACTCAACAAAGTGATTATTAGCTCCTAAGATAAAACCATTACTGATATAATTATATATGCAAACATTGGGATAATGTTAGAAATATTTTTTTTTCCAGGATAAAGCTTACCGAGTGAAGGACATTTTTCTCTTTCAACTGCAGGGATAAAATCCCCATCTTCTCCTTTTCAGGATCAGAAAGGTCAAAGCCTGCATAAGACAATGAAAACATTGGAATTCTGTCCTGATCCAAAGGGAACTATTTCCATGGTGATCTATATGCAACACAAGCTCCAACTCCAGCACATTCCAACTCAAACATTCTTTCACCTAGGAGACAGAGGAACTCATCCGTGCTCTGTGTTCTAGAAGGGAACAAACATCTTGCCTTTTGTTTAAAAGGAGTTATCTGAAGCTACCCAAAAATATCAAACTACAGTAAGACAACCTAGTCACCAGACTGCTTCTATTAACATTTGAAGCACATATGTTACGACAAATTTGTAGCCCTTTTCCTTGCTGATGAGAAGTAAGAATTAAAGCTTATGTTTCTCTAGCAGTGGAGAACGGCAACATATGAAGAACTGTATAGGGTTTTAAAAGATTATAAACTCTTGCAGAGACCAAAAAACCTGAATATGTTAACAGGTAGTTTCTCTTTATCTTAAATTCTTTAACCTTGGCAGTAGATTCTAATTTTAAAACAGCAACATTTAAAGATAAGAGGTTAGATATTACTATATTTTCAGTAAATGAAATATTTCAAAATCTTCGAGTCTTTCAAAAAGGGCAGAGATAAAGTGCCAAAGCCCAAAGGATATACAGAGATTAAAGGAGACAAAATGGAGAGGGAGAAAAGAAAGTAAAACCACAGTCAGCAGTGAAGATGTCAGAACTGCACGTGTGCTCATACACAGGTGTACATTCAAAGCTTGCATTTCTAAGAAAATGTCCTCCTTAATAAAAAAAACATAAATTCCTTTCTTAGATTAAAATCTAGTCATTGCATCCTCACGAGATCCTGTCTACAGTTAACAAGACACAGTATGGATGGTAGATGAATTTATAACAATCACATTCAAGGACATCATGACTTTTGCTATACCCAGTTCTCCAACTTCCCTTCCAGGAATGATGCATTTTACTTCCTGCAGCGCACTGATTTTGGGAACCTTAGGCAGCACAGAAATAAAGCAGCAGCAGAGCTGTAGTACAGCCTGTGCAACTTTCCTGAAGACCTGATCCTGCACAAACCTGAGGTTCCTTTTATCTACTTGTTACAGAGATCAAACACTTCCTGCACTTCCAATTGATGCCTGTTCAAGTTGTACCACCAACTCACAAGAAAGTGAGGTCCCAGCATGTGGCTCTATGGAAAAAGAATTACATGCTTATGCCCACCAAGTCAGCTGGCAGGAGCAACAACTAAAGAAATTTGTCTGAACTCCACAGATACAAGACACAGAAACATACTTAATATTCCCTGCCGCCATGGTCTTTGCCCATAGAAGTCAAGCACTCCAGTTTGTGTTTCCAGGGGATCCGGATTGGGGTATATCACAGAGGACTGTAAATTTAGCAAATACAGTCATTAAAAAAGGGTTCACATTTCATTTTAAAGCACTAAAAGTGATCTGATCCTCCAATACACATGCATATAAAAGAAGACATTTGCTTTAAAATACATAAGCTTTCTGGCCACCTGTATAAAATAGGACTTCAGGAAACCCAAACATTTAAATACTTCTTAATTCAGTCTGACATCTTACTTCATACACCTCAAATACTGTTAAAGACAGTAAAACTGGTTCCTAACAAGATAACCCAAGAGTAACAAATAAATAGCACCAGTAGGAACAAATACATTTTAAAATAATCAGGATATGCCAGTTGCAGAGTAATTACACGTAATTAGCATGAGTGTTTAATCAACTGCAGAGATAGACTTCCCATGCAACCCTCTCTGCCAGGCAAGTATCAAAAACCCCCAAAACAACAACTCCTCCACCTTCCCACACACACTGTAATACTAATGCTCTTGTTTCTCGGCTTCCTGTAAGTGATTAGATACAGTGTATGTATAGAGAAATACACTGGAAAACAAAACAAAACAGTAAGTTTTCAAATATCCAGAGGTGTAGAGAGTATACTATTTTTTTATAAGTATTTTAAAAACATGTCAGAATAATCTGTAATAAAATAAACACTAACACATTTGTTCGCGAGTAATCTTTGCAATACCTAACACACACTTAAAACGTTAGTAAGCATCAGAAAAACACCTCTCCTTTCCTTGGATTTCATTTACACACATTACAGATCATTCCACTACCACGTGAGACTAAAACATGAGCTAATTTACTATCTGGTTACTTGCAAAGCATTTTATCCCCTCGCAACTTACATCATGGTTACAAAGCATACTCGCTAGTTGTTTCCGTTCCTGTGCATAGTAGGCTGCCTGCTGGTAATAGAAACCTGGATTCTGAGTCTGAATTGCTGTCAACCCCAGCTTAATAGCTTCATCAAACAGGTCACCAAAAGCCTGAAATCTATTAAAAAAAAATAAAATCATACCCAAGATTATGTACAGGGCAACAATCTGAATCAAAAGGTACACTTCAATTAAAAATTCTAGTTAGTCTTAAGACAGATGATTCTTGTCTGAACTTTTGCATCTAAGTTCTATGGCTGCAATTGTGTCATATCCTGTTCACTCCCAGAGAAAAGCAGTCAATAATCAATGCAAATCAGAATGACAGCATACACTGTATCATAAACACTCTCCTTCTTAAAGAGCTCAGAATTTGTATCTTGCCTAGACAAGTAAAACAGTGAACTTCAGAACGTTATATAGGAACTAGAACAGGAGGAAAACCATACTGTTTAGACATCCATGCAGCATGTTCAAAAGCCAGTTCTGCACTTCCTATTTTTTTCTTGCACAAGTCAATATGTTTCCTGAACTGAGCAATTGCATCCAGTGGAGTATTATGCTGAAAACAGAGGCGACAGATCTAGAAGAAATCAAAATAAGAGGGAAAATAACTGTGTTAGGCTGCTAAGGACTAGCTTAAAAAAAAACAAAAAAAAACCTACAACCCACAACCCAAAACATGCCATGCACAAAAAAAACTCAAACAAACTAATTTTACATATTTCTGAAGAGCTCAAATAACACAGAAAACAGAGGGAGAAAAATACGTGTAAAACATAATGTACTATATCTGAACCATGTGGTCCTCTATTTCATCCAATGCGATTTTTCTTCCCTTTCTCCCTCAAATCATCAATGGAAGAGTGCATAACTCACAGTCAAATTCAAGATGGAACCGCAGGGCCACTCGGAAGAGCTTTGAGGCCTGCAGTCTGCAAATGGAATTTGATTGAGTCCAACTCCAGGACTGTTACAAATGGTGGGCAAGTTTTGTTTTACCTAAAAGCCTCCAAAATACCACAAAAGTATGTCCAATTCAAGCAACCCTTGTTTTCATTCCCCCTGCACAGAGCAAGAGTCAGAGAGTCTAGTATTTCAGATGACTGCAAATGAACTCCAGTCCTTCAAGATACTCCCAAACTTCAGCTAAAGATCTTTCCTGTGTGTGGAATTCAGAATTCTTTGCAAGTCAGAGTAATTGGCATTCCACTGATTTCTAATCCATCTCCTTAAAAGCAATACAAAATGGAACTTTTAAATCTTATACTGAAGATGCATGAATTCTTTTCTTTTTTTTTCTTTTTTTAGTAAAGGCTGTCAAAGATTAGAAGTACACTCATTACCTTATAGTTTATAAATCCTGCCATGGTCTTGATTTCCAGTATGTTTGTTTCATGAGCCCTCAATTCATGCACAAGATTATAGGCAGTTCTGTAATTTCTAAGCAGGAATATATAAATTAGAATTAAATCATACAAGACAATAAAATTTAAGAACAAGACTGCCGACAGCAGAAAACAGCCTTCCAGAGTATTCTTCCCAGTGAAGAACTCACCCCTTACATACATGCTTAAGTAATTTTGCATTTGGGAAAACATTTATCACAGTCTATGGCTTAGCAGAAATTTGGGAGAAAGAAATCTGAGTCTTACTTGAGAGCATTCTGCGTATCCTGTTTCAGTTCACTGAAGAACGCTATTTTGAACTGGTGTCTAACAAATAAAAGCTGCAAGACACAAGCAGTGTACATCATTCACAAACATCTGAACATCCCTCTTACCTACAAAGCAGGTATATACAGGTGATAATTCCAGAGGTTTACATAATATAGCAGTTAACCTGAAAAACTGACTATGCAACTGTTTCCTAATAGTTCTCTCTCTGCCACCAAGACACAGCAGTGATCTTTCAACAGATTTAATCTATTCTAAGTCTTACACTTTGGAACAGGGAAGAGGCTTTGTAACACTCAAAAATCTCTACACCAGCGTTGATTGTTGGTTTAGAGCTCACCACTTGGATCCCTGTTTCCAAGAGAGGGAAGGCGGCAACTGCAACAGAATGTTGTGTGTCTGAGCAGATACTTAACACTTTGAAAAGCAAAAGCTAAAAGCCAAATTAAGGGCAAGTTTGAGTTCTAAGTTCCTAAGGGAAGAACTTGCCACAGCTTGTTAAGATACTGCATTCAAACCCATATAGAATTTATTTTATTTTTTTTTTAAATCAGGCAACTTAATTTTTGGGCTATGGATCTTCCCACAGCCTTTTCCTCTAAGGAAGATGTGAAGAAGACAAATCCAATCAAATCCAAAGAAAAAAAAGTCAAAACCAATCAAAATCAAAGCTTAATTTGCAGAAAATAAAAACAAATTTACTTTCTATACTGAGTAAACACATCTCAAGTTGGAAGGGAGGGAACAAAGATGCTTAAGCAACAAAGAACCCCTATTTTCAGGTTTTAACATGCACGATAACTTGCACAGTATTTTTAAAGTAAGGTAATATTACCTGATGAGTGGTTTTGTTCAAGAACTCCTTATGAGATTTAACTCTTCGTATTTCTGTATAATAGTAGGTTTGTGCATGCTCATAGAAAGCATTTTCCAACCTGCAACAAAGTTGCTCATAAGTTTCACTATGAAACTTTCCTCACATACAAAGAATATTAAGAACTTTGGAATAAGTTACTTTTAATCATGCTTATTTTAAGTTGGCAAAAGAAGCTTTAGGTATTACTAAGCTCCCCTTTAAGTTACCACACAGGGTAAGAGTTTGCAGACAAAAGCTCTTCACACAATGCCTTACACAACGGTAGCACAAAGCAGAACAAGTAGGTTCAAGAGCCTTATAGCTCATACAACAATCTCTGGTAATTAACATAGAAAGTGTGAGGACAAGCTGTCAAGATTTTGCAAGGCAACAAAAAGTGGAGAGACATCTCAGCCAAAACAATTAAATTTTGCAGAGGCTCCTGGGATAAGCCTCATTTGCTGGACTGCAGTGGGGTGGGGTGGGAAAGAAAAAATAGGACTAAATAAAATTACGAGGGGACAGACCAAGTTTCATCATGTTGTCCAAACATCAACAGCTACCTGGATTTGCAGGAGCTAACAGTCAAACTTGTGTTTGCAAGATAATTAGCCCAATGGCCAGTCACAGGGGGAGAAGAGAAAGACAAAGAGGCCCAGAACACTGAATACAGTATGAGGCTGAGGGGGATCTAAGCAGGATATGCTGCATGAGTAAATTATAAGAAGTAAAATCAACTAGAACGAGACCAGAATCTAGGAGAGGAATACACTCAATTGCACTGATGGATGCAGGAAATAAATTATCAGTTCTGTGATCTGGCCAAGGAGTGATCACTGCAGACTCTGACTGAGGCAGATGACAACTTGTGTCCTGCTCGCCATGCAACAGAGGATGGTGATAAAAACAAGGGGACAGAGCAATGGACAGCAATTGTTAACTATGAGTTCAGTCTCAAAAAGAAGACAAGATAAATTAAGTCTTTGTTATACTTATTTTAACAGTATATTGTGGCTATATAAGAAAAGACAAGCCAGTCAGAGAGTTAGAAAAAAAAAAAGTATCCTCTTTTACGACTATGAAATCTCAACTAAAAATGTCAAAACAAAAAGATTAATACTAGGAATTCTGACATAACGGTTTGTTCAAACTATTTTTTTTTTACATGTACATGAAGAGCTATTAATCCCTAATGATACTGCCTTATCTTCACGAACTTGGAGATAGTTGCAAATTGCATATCAAAAGACAACTACATGCAGTTTGCAAAGCCTTATGCTAGTTAACATGCAGTAAGCGTTCCTTTACCACTGAGCAAAATACGAAAAACTAGAAGTAATAGCTACTTAATTTTGATCAATTCTAGTAGCTGCTTATGAACAGCATGGATTCAACAGCACTGATTTATGCTGATAACTTTACAGTGTATATATAAATATGAGGGTGAGAAGGAAGCCTCTCACACCATGACCCTTTCTCTCCAGAAGCTTATCTGAAAAAATTAAAACTAATTTTAATAAACTATGATCTGCCTTAGTTTGACCCCTTGTTTTTAGGTCTGTCTTCCTTTCTCTGTTCTGCTTTTGAAAGGTCTCTAAAGTTTATTTGAAGCTGTATTCTCTGCAAGTATTAAACCAAAAAAACAGAAGAAATGCAGAAAATTATAAAGACATAATATTTGCAACGAGATAAATACCACTTAGCATAAATATAAAGAGATATACCCGTGGCCAGGAACTATGCATCTAGGGGGAAAGTAAAGACCTGCTAATACAGAATTACATCTAACAAAACATTTGTAGAGAAAATTATTCAGAACCAACAGGGCCAAAACCACTGTAGAGGCAGAAATCCCCACTTTGCCTCTATCTGACTTGAGGAAAGGAATGTCTTGGGATATCTAATAATGTTTCTTGAAAAGCAACATATCTGACAGCCATAACTCAGCTTCACAGGGAAGGGGAAGCTGTGTGGCATCCCTCAGGTTGCAGAACAACCTGAAGAATTCCAGTGAACTGACCAAACATCCACTGCTGGTCACCGTCAGCATGCCATGTCATAGTCATCCCAACCTATACACTCCCTCCATCAGTAAACAGAGCAAAACAGTGGTTTACAGTCACTTACCTTATAATATAACCAACCAGATGATCAGTGTGTGGAAGTACAAAGAGGGATTTTCCAGAAAGGTCACAGGCATTGCATAAAGCTGCTGCTCTCTCTGATGCAATAACATCTTCCCCTAGTGAAGTGAAGGAAAGCACAAGTAAGCAGTATGTAGCACTGCAATGATGAACGAACTCTAAAAGCTCGACCAGTACAAGGACTGGAAAACTCTAATGCACATAAAACTGAGACCATATTCTTTCTTTCTTTTTTCAGAGTATTATGTGCTTCATCCAGCAGAAGACACAGCAGAAAGTTTCGAGGCGTGGCTTAGCTAGCAATAAGGTAGAAGTATGAGAAATTTTTAATCTCTCTCTCAGAATTAAATATTCCGTGTCTCGAAAACGACAATAGCATACAGAAAAGACAAACAACGATTGTAGATGGAGGGGGGAAAAAAGAGACAATAACAACAAAAAATGGCTTGCCAGACGCTAGAAAATACGCAGCTACAGCAGAAGCAGCAGCTCTACGGAAACACAAGGTTAAAATATTGCATTTCACAGCTCCATGTGACACCAAAATTTTATTGATTAAATATAAGTTAAAGCAAAAGGCTTCTGTAGGTACCAAATACCCTTCCCTCTAAGTTCTCATTGCTTTTACAACTTTTCTTGATCTCAAGCAAGGTTTAAAATACAACTTACTTACAAAGTGGCATGTCATGTGTATTACACTAACATACCATTTTTTGATACTGTATATCAAAAGAAGGACTTAGACTTAAGAGGAAGAAGTTAAGGATAAAAGCATCACACATTTAGGGTCAACTGCCATGTGCACTCTTTTCACTGGTATACCTTCCTGCAGCGACAATGCATGCCATGTACATAGAAGACATTATATTAAGAACTGCAGGTAATGTCACAAATTATACAGTCAGCTTAGTCTGTCAGGCCTTCTGAAAAATGAGATCATCACAATGTACACAGTTTTCTAGTACCTGGAGGTAACGGTGTTTTTTTCTGAATCAAAACAACAGCGACTTTTGTATTTCTTCCCTGCAAACTTTGCCTAAAATAAAAACAGGTCAGAGTGTCAAGGTTTCATTCTTTGTGTATCATCAGAACAAAATTATATTTCAGTCTAGATGAAAGCACTGAAAGAATGCTATATAAGAAATAAAATCAAACACAGCAACATGCTGAACCATCCAGAACACTGTGTTATCTTCTTTGTTCAGATGGGACAGAATAATTGTACTGAATTTAACAAGCAAAACTTCAGGGGCTGTTTTTACTTAAATGACTTTTAAAGACAATTTTAAAAATAATATATATCTCAGAACACAAACAAGATGCTGCAATTCACATTTACTGTTACCTCGTAGTACATTATGAGCCAAGTGCAAAAACTCTACCTGACAATTTCGACTCGAGTGGCACATTCCAACTGTTTTTCTTTCCATTGCGGCTCATCCCAGTCGAGTTCATAGAACACCACCACAAGTGCTGGGACCAAATTCAGGTGTTTGTTCATCCAACCAGTCTTCAGGATTCCTTTTGGTATGTACCATTCATAGGATGTCCTCTGAAAACATTGAGGTCATTAAAGCAAGCTACTAAATTCATTTACCAGCCTCCTAGTACAGCAGGAGACAGGGAACTGCCTCCACATTCTTGTCACTTGTGGATATGTTTGTTATCACTCCATTAACATCCTTCTCCTCAAGCCTTTGCTTCCTATCAAGTAAGACATACACCTCCTTTCCTGGCATCAGGGCTTGATGCCTGAGATATCAGCAACAAAGAACGGCCGACTGGAGGAAAAGATCAAGTTCAGAAGCATGTTTCACACACCTTCATGAAAAATTAGGCTTATTTTAAAAGGGGGCTTTTGAAGGGCTCTCAAACTGAGCCAGGAAAAATCAGTCAGGATTCCTGTTCCTTGCCAGCATCATAGAATTACGTAGTTTTCCATGGGTTAAGCCTATTGACATTGCTTCCGAATTGCCACTGCAAAGCAGAAAGCAGAGCAGATATATTCTGATACATTTCACTTAGTTAAAGGCTTTACAATTTTTTTGGAATATATAAATTTCAAATATCTAGTTTCTCCACAGTTAAACTTTGGGTTTTGTTACAGCTCAATCTTTACAAGTATACCTTGATACTGAGTAAATAAACAGCAAGTACTTGAAAAAAGCAAGTAATGTTGACTTTCTCTGCTTCTCGCTAGCAAGCTGAGGCACCCTTGGTTTCCTACACACCCACAGCACTCCGCCACAACGCCCCTGTCTTCTCCTCACCCCTGACAGCTTTTTCTTAGGCTTCCAGCTCCTTGAAGAGCAGGGGAAGAGGAAGCAGGAGCTCGGTTAGGCAGTAAGTGCCGCCAGCGCTTCTCCGGTGCCTGCAAACCAGGCAGCCCAGCCCAGCCCCTGGCTACGGCTCTTGCCCTCAGGGAGCCACCGCGTCCCCCTCCACCCGAAGCAGCTTTCGCTACCCGGGCAGAGGCTTGAATC
>NW_010180085.1:0-2982 GCF_000695765.1 Mesitornis unicolor | reverse complement strand
AAATTCCACTGTTTTGCTTCCAAAAAAGCCCTGAAACCCCCAAATTCCACTGTTTTGCTTTCAAAAACAGCCCAAATTTCACCATTTATGCGTAAAAAAGCACCAGAAAACCCAAATTCCACTTTTTTTGCTCTAAACAAAACCCAAATTCCACTGTTTTGCTTCCAAAAAAGCCCACAAACCTCCAAATTCCACCTTGTTTCTTGAAGTAAAACCCCAAATTCTACTTTTTCTCTTTAAAAAAAGCCAAAATAAGCCCAAGTTCCAGCTTTTTGCTGGAAAAAAGGCCCAAAACCACCCAAATATCAACTTTTTCTTTAAAAAAACCCCGAATTCCCTCTTTTTGCTTTAAAAACAAGTCAAAACAGCCCCAAATGCCACATTTTTTCCTTCATAAAAGGCCCAGACCCCCGAATTCCACTGTTTTGCTCTCAAAAAAAGCCCAAATTCCACGATTTTGCTTAAAAAAAGCCCCAGAAAACCCAAATTCCACAGTTTGCTCTAAATAAAACCCCAAATTCCACATTTTTGCTTTAAAGAAAAGCCCCCAAACCCCCAAATTCCACTGTTTTGCTTCCAAAAAAGCCCCCAAACCTCCAAATTCCACCTTGTTTCTTCAAATAAAACCCCAAATTCCACGATTTTGCTTAAAAAAAAAAAGCCAGAAAAGGCCCAAGTTCCACCTTTTTGCTTTAAAACCAAGTCAAAACAGCCCCAAATTCCACATTTTTTCCTTCCTAAAAGGCCCAAACCCCCAAATTTCACTGTTTTGCTTCCAAAAAAGCCCCAAAACCCCCAAATTCCACCTTGTTTCTTCAAATAAAACCCCATCTTTCCCTGGCACCCAAAATCCTTCCCTTTGCTCCCAAATCCTGTCCCAAGTGCTTAAATTCACATCCCGGGCGCCCAAATCCGGGGTGCTCGGGCTGGGGCGCCTTGGTTTTAAGCAGCGCTGCGGATTTTGCCACAAAACCCCTCCTGAATTCCACGTCTTTGCTTGGAAAAAAGCCCCAAAACACCCAAAAATCAAGTTTTTCTTTAAAAAAAACCTCAAATTCCACCTTTTACTTCTAAAAAAAGGCCCAAGCATCACCTTTTTGCTTTAAAAACAAGTCAAAACAGCCCCAAATTCCATGTTTTTTTCCTTCCTAAAAGGCCCAGACCCCCGAATTCCACTGTTTTGCTCTCAAAAAAAGCCCAAATTCCACCGTTTTGCTTAAAAAAGCCCCAGAAAACCCAAATTCCACCTACTTCTTTAAATAAAACCCCAAATTTCACATTTTGCCTAAAAAATTTCAAAAAAACCTTCCAAATTCCACCGTTTTGCTCTCAAAAAAAGCCCAAATTCCACCGTTTTGCTTAAAAAAGCCCCAGAAAACCCAAATTCCACCTACTTCTTTAAATAAAACCCCAAATTTCACATTTTGCCTAAAAAATTTCAAAAAAACCTTCCAAATTCCACCCAGCTTTTTGCTGGAAAAAAGGCCCAAAACCACCCAAATATCAACTTTTTCTTTAAAAAAACCCCGAATTCCCTCTTTTTGCTTTAAAAACAAGTCAAAACAGCCCCAAATGCCACATTTTTTCCTTCATAAAAGGCCCAGACCCCCGAATTCCACTGTTTTGCTCTCAAAAAAAGCCCAAATTCCACGATTTTGCTTAAAAAAAGCCCCAGAAAACCCAAATTCCACAGTTTGCTCTAAATAAAACCCCAAATTCCACATTTTTGCTTTAAAGAAAAGCCCCCAAACCCCCAAATTCCACTGTTTTGCTTCCAAAAAAGCCCCCAAACCTCCAAATTCCACCTTGTTTCTTCAAATAAAACCCCAAATTCCACTTTTCTGCTTTAAAAAGAAGCTAAAACCCCCCAAATTCCTCGTTTTTACTTAAAGCCCCAAATTCCACCTTTTTGCTTGAAAAGACACCAAAAACTCCCAAAATTCCACCTTTTCTCTGCAAATAAAACCCCAAATTCCACTTTTCTGCTTTATAAAAAAGCCAAAATTCCCAAATTCCCCTTTTTTACGTTAAATGAATCCTCAAATTCCACCTATTTGCTTTAAAGAAAGCAAAAATCTCCCAAATTTCACCTCTTTGCTTTAAATAAAACCCTAAATTCCTCCTTTTTGCTTTAAAAAAAGCCAAATAACTTCTCAATTGTCACTTTCTTGCTTTAAAAAAGCCAAAACCCCTCAAATTTCACCTTTTTGTTCTAAATAAAACCCCAAATTCCACCTTTTTACTTCATAAAAGGCCCAAATTTTACCTTTTTGCTTTAAAGAAGGCTCAAATTTTACATTTTTGCTTTAAAAAAAGCCCAAATTTTGCCTTTTTGCTTCCAAAACAGCCATAAAAAAAACCCCAAATTCCACATTTTTCCTTTATAAAACCTGAAATTCCCCAAATTCCACTTTTTAAAAAAATAAAACCCAAAATTCCACTTCCTTTCTTTAAATAAAACCCCAAATCCCCCCATTTTCCTATCAAGAAAAACCCCAAATGCCACCATTTTCCTATCAAAAAAAACCCTAAAAATCCCCAAATTTCACCGTTGTATCTCCAAAAAAAGCCCAAAAAAAGCCCCAAAATGTGGAATTTTCCCTCTTAGCTGATTTTTTTTACCTCCTTTTTCCCTCTCAGTTTGCGGCAAACGCTACAAAAACCGCCCGGGCCTGAGCTACCACTACGCTCACTCCCACCTGGCCGAGGAGGAAGGCGACGACAAAGACGACTCCCAACCGCCCACTCCCGTCTCGCAACGCTCGGAGGAGCAAAAATGTAAGAAAAAACCCCAAATTTTACCTCAAAAAAGCAGAAAAATCCACCCAGGAATCCCCAGTGTGGGCAGCGTCGCTTTCCCGCCTTTGCTTTCCCGCCTTTGCTTTCCCGCCTTCATTTTCCCGCCTTTTTCGAGGCTTCTTCCCCTGTAGGAAAATCCTCTCCCATCCCTGAGGTTTGTGCCACAAAAATGGGGATTTTTTA
>NW_010180084.1:630-2269 GCF_000695765.1 Mesitornis unicolor | reverse complement strand
ATCCCCTGGCATATCCCCTGCACATCCCCTGCACGTCCCTGCACATCCCCTGGCATATCCCCGGCACATCCCCTGCACTTCCCCTGCACATCCCTGGCACATCCCCGGCACATCCCCTGCACTTCCCCTGCACATCCCTGGCACATCCCCGGCACATCCCCTGCACTTCCCCTGCACATCCCTGGCACATCCCCGGCACATCCCCTGCACTTCCCCTGCACATCCCTGGCACATCCCCGGCACATCCCCTGCACTTCCCCTGCACATCCCTGGCACATCCCCGGCACATCCCCTGCACTTCCCCTGCACATCCCTGGCACATCCCCGGCACATCCCCTGCACTTCCCCTGCACATCCCTGGCACATCCCCGGCACATCCCCTGCACTTCCCCTGCACATCCCTGGCACATCCCCGGCACATCCCCTGCACTTCCCCTGCACATCCCTGGCACATCCCCGGCACATCCCCTGCACTTCCCCTGCACATCCCTGGCACATCCCTGGCACATCTCCAGCACATTCCCTGCACGTCCCCTGCGCATCCCTGGCACATCCCCTTGGCTGCCGCTTGCTGCTGCATCGATCAGCTAAACAGTGAGCTAATGCCTGGTGCTCCCTTGGGCCAGGGAAGTGGCTCTGCAGCCACCATCAGGACAGCAGCCCACACCAGGCAGGGAAGGCAATGGTGGCTGTGCCCCCATCTCACCGACAGTACTGCTTAATGCCAAATCTCACCACACAAGTCTGGTCCCCTCTGTGACATGGAGCTGTGTCCTGGGACCAGCTCAGAATGGGACTGGATGAGGACGGGGGTCCTGGGTGGGAGCTGCCGGGGATGGGACCCACTCAGGGCTGGGGTTGAGTGGGTGTGGGACAGGAGGTGATGCCGAGGGGGGTTCCCCAGCATGGGGCTGTGGGTACCAGCAGTGACTCTACCCTCCTCTCCCCAGACCTGCCCCCACTGCTGACGCCCTCTGCCGAAGCCCAGGTACGTGGGGGCCATCGCCCCATGGCTCTGGGGTCCCTGGGTGGGCGCTGCCGCCCACTCCCCTCGCCCTGTGCCGATGGGGACAAGACTCATGGGGGCGGCTGGTGCCAAGGGGTGCAGCCAGGGCCCAGCAATGCCGTGTCCCCACAGATGGTGCAGTCATTGGGCTTCGCCATCTACCGGGCGCTGGACTGGGGTCTGGACGAGAACGAGGAGCGGGAGCTGAGCCCGCGGTTGGAGCAGCTCATTGACCTGATGACCAACAGCGACTCGGAGGACAGCGGCTGCGGCACGGCCGATGAGGGCTATGGAGGGCAGGAGGAGGAGGAGGAGGGGGGTGAGGGGCCGCCACGTGCTGTGCGCACCTTCGGGCAGGCCATGCGCTGCTGCGCCACCCGCCTGGCTGACCCTGCCGAGGTGCGCCCTTCGCCGAGACCGTGGAGCTCAAAGCCTTCCTCGCCAAGATCCGCGATGCCAAGGAGGTGAGTGTGGGTGCCCGTGGATGGCTCATAGGGTGTTTTGGGGGTGCACATCGGTGCTGCAGCCCCGTGGCACAGCCTGTGGATGGCTCATAGGGTGTTTTGGGGGTTCATGTCGGTGCTGCAGCCCCGTGGCACAGCCCGTGAATGGCTCATAGGGTGTTTTGGGGGT
>NW_010180084.1:0-239 GCF_000695765.1 Mesitornis unicolor | reverse complement strand
TACAAACTCCGCAAGGTCATGGTGAGCGTGGCCAGGCTGCCCCTGCGATGGCCCCTGCTGCGGTGCCGCATTGCACCCCAGCACTGATGCCATCCCCGGCCCCTCTGCCCTCTCGCAGGTGGATGGGGACATCCCTCCCCGGGTAAAGAAGGATGCCCATGAGCTCATCCTTGACTTCATCCGCTCCCGGCCCCCGCTGAAGCAGGTGGGTGCTGGCAATGGGACACTGCCATGGCACT
>NW_010180083.1:1962-3773 GCF_000695765.1 Mesitornis unicolor | reverse complement strand
CAGGGGGCTCTGAGTTCCCCAAAAAGGGGATGGGAGAGGAGTAAGGGACGGTGTGGGCACCAGTGCCATGCGGGTCCCGGGTGCCTGCAGGGGCTTTGGGCTCCATGAGAGGTGGGTGCTGGGTCCTCCAGGCCAGTAATGAATTGGGATGCACTGGTGGGTCAGGCCAGAAGCACTGGCAAAGGAGACACGGACAATATTTTACTATCAAGCAGCCTTACGTGATCAAACAGCACATGGAGCAGGAGAATGATGGTGGTGAGCAGGGGGAGCTGTCCCAGACCCTGCCCACACCCCAGCGCAGGGCTCAGGGCCCCATGTTCACCTCTGGGGGTTCATGGACCTGCTTGCCACAGGAGGAGCCCGCTGGGATCTGCCCTTTGTCCTGCTGAGCCCATGAGCTCCGCACCGCAGTGGCATCTGCCTTGCTCCAAAGCTTGTTATGTTGGTCTTGATGAGCCTTGTCCCCGAGGCCTGTCACTTTTATTGCACGTGTGTTTCCTCTAAGGGTTCAATGACCCCTCTGTGGTTTTGGGAGAGAGACGCTGGCTGAGGGACGGCCCTCTTGGCGGGGAGCAGAGGTGTCAGACACAGCAGACACCTTTGGGGAGGATGCACCTCAGGACAGACGGGCGTCATCACATAGAACAGGGATACCTGGAGGAGTCCCTGATGGGGAGCTGCTCTTCACACACCATGAAGCTCCTTCTCACCAGCTGGGACATCTCAGGGACCTGCTGCAACAGCGCCATCGCAGCATCACCATCACAACATCACCATCACAGCACCATCACAGCATCACCATCACAGCATCACCATCGCAGCATCACCATCACAGCACCATCACAGCATCACCATCACAGCATCACCATCACAGCACCATCACAGCACCATCACAGCATCACCATCGCAGCATCACCATCGCAGCATCACCATCGCAGCACCATCACAGCATCATTACAGCATCACCATCGCAGCATCACCATCGCAGCATCGCCATCGCAGCACCGTTGCAGCATCACCTGGAAACCCGGGCAGCAAAATCCTGTGACCTCCCCCACAGCTGTGTCACCGCAGCCCCTGTCCAGCTGTGTCACCGGGACCCTGCTCACCACGAGGTGGCACCAGGACTGCGCTGTGGAGCCGCACAGCCCCCTGTCCGCCTGTCCTGTCCCCCTGTCCTGTCCCCTGTCCCCCTGTCTCGTCCCCTATCCTCTGCCCGCCCGGTCCTGCCGCAGTCCCGGTGTCCCCCGCCAGCCTGTCCCTGCCTGCGCGCAGCTGAGGCCGGGCACACTCGTGTCACCGATGCTCTCAGGCGTCCGGTTCCTGGTGTCACCCCCCGTTCCCCCGCTTGGGGGAGCCCAGTTTGGGGGTAGGCGGGGGGTTCCCCAGCCCCCGCAGCCCCAGCACGGGCAGGGCAGGGACAGGAGGTGGGGGGACACGCAGGGTGACACCAAAACTGCCTGCAGTTGTCATGGCAATGAAAGTTTCTCGAGGGTGTGTGACGCGGTTGCCGTGGTGACGGTCAGGCAGCGGTTTGCTGCCATCCCGCTAATTAGCGAAACGTGCTAATGATGTTCCCACCCCCAACCCAGTCCCTGCCCAGTGCCAGGGTGGGGGCTGCACCCCGGGGGTGCCCAGGTCCCCCTGTCCTCCCCTGCCCCTCACCACAGACCCGCATGGTGACAAGGGCATCCCCCATCCCCTTATCCCCAACCTCAGCTCCGCTCCCCGATGCCACCCCCACACCACATCCAAGGGGGTCCGTCCTGTCCCCTCCCTGTCCCCACGGGTCCAGCTGCGCACCCCTC
>NW_010180083.1:1005-1676 GCF_000695765.1 Mesitornis unicolor | reverse complement strand
GGGGTGGCACAGGGATGCTGCCACAAACCCTGGTGCAAGCAGGGGTGATGTGTGCCTGGGGGGTCCCTGCTGCACCCCATAGCCTGGGCCTGGCCTGCAGGGATGGGGGTTCAGCTCCCGGACCCTGTGAGCTGCACCCTCCAACGGAGCAGCTCATTTTGGGGATGCGTGATGCTGGTGGGGAGTGGTGACCCCACACAGCAGAGGGGCTGCAGGTCACTCTGCCCCAAACCCTCGGCCCCCCAGCCCTCACCCCCTGGTAGGTGCCTGTACTTGACACCTTCTGCAGGGGCAATACCTTGGACCTCGGTGGCTGATCCCGGCTGGTTGCCCAGTGGCCACCAAAGCTGCCCAATCTCTGCCCTCCTCAGCTGGATGTGGGGGACACACAAGGAAAGGCTGGTGGGTGCAAGTAAGGACAGGGGGGGTCACTTGGCAGTTGCCACCATGGACAAAACAGGCTTGACCTCGGGAAAATTGATTTAACTTATTAGCAATCAAATCAGAGTATGGTAGTGAGTAATGAAAACTAAATCTTAAAAACACCTTTCCCCTGCCCCTCTCTTCTTCCAGGGCTCAACTTCACTCCCAAATTCTTCACATTCTCCCCCTGAGTGGCACAGAAGGATGGGGAATGGGGGCTGTGGTCAGTTCATCACACGATGTCGCTG
>NW_010180083.1:0-977 GCF_000695765.1 Mesitornis unicolor | reverse complement strand
CGGCTCCAGCGTGGGGTCCTTTCCATGGGAGATGGTCCTGCATGACCTTCTCCAATGCGAGTCCTTCCCATGGGCTGCAGCTCTTCACCAACTGCTCCAGCACGAGTCCCCCATGGGGTCACAGCTTTCTTTGGAGGCAACCCCCTGCTCTGGCATGGGGTCCTCCATGGGTGCAGAGGAAATCTCTGCTCCCCCATGGACCTCCATGGGCTGCAGGGCTCTGCCTGCCTCACCATGGTCCTCACCAGCTGGAGCAGCTCCTCCCTCCTTTGCTGCCCTTGGTGTCTGCAGGGCTGTTCCTGTCACATCCTCTCGCTCCTCTCCACTGCTGTCACGCTACCATTCTCTTTTTCCTCCTTCCTAAACACGTTATCCCAGAGGCACCACCACCATTGCTGATGGGCTCGGCCTTGGCCAGTGCTGGGTCCCTCTTGAAGCCGCTGGCATTGGCTCTATTGGACACAGGGACGGCTTCTGGCGTCTTCTCACAGAAGCCACTTCTGTATGGCCCCCCGCTACCAAAACCTCGCCACACAAACCCAACACAGACCCGTACCCTCCCTGCTTTGGCCGCCTGGTCAAGGGCCCTTGTGCCTGGACTTGGAGCAGTCGCTTACCGACTGTTGGCTTGCAGAGCCCCCCTTGTGTCCTCGCTGTGCTGCAGTGTCACCACGTCCTTGACATACGTGGTTTTGCAGCGTGCCCCCCCTACTGCCACCCCCCAACCCCAAATCCCTAAAGGACAGCATGGGGAGGGTCCTGGCAGCCCTGGACCCCAGGATGCTGGGGAGGGGGCTTTTACAAACAGAGTTGGACCTCCCCACCCCCCAGCGAAGTCTGGGGGGCTGCAGGGCGATGTCCTGGCACCATGCGGGGTCCCCATGGCCTCCCCAGCAGGACCTGGCTGCAGGCAAGGGGGTCTCAAGGGTGGGGGACTGGTCCCAGGTCTCCGGGGCCAAGCTGGGGTGGTCCCTGGG
>NW_010180082.1:7120-11512 GCF_000695765.1 Mesitornis unicolor | reverse complement strand
AGCCACTCATCCCCAAGCCTGTAGCGCTGTACAATGCTGTAGCTTAAGCTGTACACATTTTCTCACTACAATACCGATAGAATTTGGAGGTGGCAACTTGGTTTTTAGTGTTGTTGGACTCACCGTTAATGCTAAGTGAATCTGATCTTTTATGTTTTTAATAACATATCCTTCCACACCAGCATGGTTGCTTGTCTTTAGTAAACACCTTCAAACAGAAAAAGACATTATCTCTTCAAAGCTGCCTGTATAGTTAGCTCAAATCATAAACATTACAGCCTTATTCGCTAAGTGGGAGTTTTACCACAGCAAAATAAATGACTGGGTGACCTTCAAACACGAAGACAGCTGAATTTATGTGAGGCAACTGAAACTGTTTATCCAAAAATTAACAGAGTAAAATTTATGTGCTTTACCAGACAGAAACTCTGTCATATATCATATATAATACATAAATCATTATATCTACACAATTAAGCTGCAGTAAGGCTGATATTACACAATCTACAGTAATTTGGATGCATACCTGAATAACGTGTATTTTCCCTGTGCGTCAAACTTGTCTATGAACAGCTGCAAAATATTTAAACTCTTCTGTCTCTAAAGGAAAAAAACTCATCAGATTAATTCTAATTAAATATATTCAGTACTTAACCGATTCTGATTCTGTAGGTCACATTACTTACCAGATGCTCCATGGGACAAAGGGTCATAACTTTCACCAAAAGCTGCAGTTGGACAAAGAAAACAGAATTTTTAAATACATACGGATCATTACATCACACCACACTGACTAAAATCTACTGCAGAACTTAAAAAAAAAGAAACAAACAGAAAAACACCACCACCAAAAATCCACAGCACACAGAACTATGCCCACGAGAAGATTCTCATCAGAGCAATTCACATCAGCTTCAGTGGCTGAAATCCCGGGGCTGATACACAAGAATTCATCGCTACCAAATAAGAATGTGTCAACCAAGCAGACTTGCAAGGAAGCAGCAAAAATGAGCAAGCATCATCTTTGAGCCAAGATCAGTGCCCAACTGCATCAGTGGCCTGTATATAAATTAAGGATATTTAATAAGGAATAAGGAGATTTAATAAGGAATATTGTGTCCAGTGCTGGGCCCTCAGCTCCAGAAGGACAGGAACTGCTTGAAAGAGTCCAGCAGGGCCACAGAGATGAGATGCTGCAGGGAGTGGAGCATCTCCTGCTGAGGAGCGGCTGAGGGAGCTGGGGCTCTTGAGCTTGGAGCAGAGGAGACTGAGGGGTGCCCTCATTCCTGGGGATCCATTGGGAAAGGGCAGTGTCAGGAGGAAGGAGCCAGGCTCTGCTCTGGGATGGCCAATGCCAGGACAAGGGGCAATGGTCCCAAGCTGGAGCACAGGAGGTTCAAGCTGAAGATGAGGAGAAACTTTGTGAGTGTGAGGGTTCTGGAGCATGGCCCAGGCTGCCCAGAGAGGTTGTGGAGTCTCCTTGTGTGGAGACACCCAAAGCCTTGGCCGTGTTCCTGTGTGACTGCTCTGGTGATCCTGCTCTGGCAGGGGGTGCACTGGGGGAGCTTTCCAGGGCCCTTCCAACTCCTCATATTCTGTGATATTTTAATTGTCACTGAAACTTCCTGCTCTAGCAGGTAGAAAAGACAAGACAAGCAATTGTACATAGCAAAGCACTGAAGGTTTCAATTTATCAAGTGTATAAAGGTTCAGTAGAATGTCCTCTCTCAAACACCTAGAAGACAGCTAGGTATTAGTTACAATCAAACTGTAAAGACTTCTCTACATTGCTTATTACCTGAGGTACATTAATAAAATCTCTCAATTCTAAATACTGATGAAGAAGGCTGTTATCTTCCATTCTCAATAAACAGCTCTCAAACAGGTCCTGTAGGTGGGAAAAAGGAAAACAAAAAGCTGTTAACATTTCACACATATGTGAGACATTAATCTCTATGCTTAACATTTCATGGGTAAAACTGCCTTCACTATAAATGCTCATAAGCATATCCAGAGTTCCTAGGAGCTACAAATGTACGTGATAATTGTAGTTCAAACATTTATGCATGCATGCAAGGTTCAATAAATGTGTTTGTAAGACTGAAGCCTCAAAATATTTCTGAAACTATTACCATCTGTACCTCTCTTAGAAAGGCAAACGGAAGTTTTATTATTACTTAAATTAAAAAAGATAAACATTCTAAACATGGAAAATTTTATTAAAAGAAAACTTACAAGTCCTTTAGATAACACAGATTCTTCTGTTCTAGAAAAAAGACACATTATTAAATTTAAGTCGTCAACTAAAAAGACACTGTTGATGTTTCAGAATAACCATCAGAACAGAGATCAAAAAGAACCTGCCTCGCAACATTTGCATTCTGTTTTCTAGATACAGTAGCTTCGTTATTCCTCTCAAAGACTTTTAGAATAAACTGGCTGATGAAAGCTGAAAACCAGACTCCTCTCTTCGGGGTCAAAAGTGACAGGTTTTTTTTCCTCAGTATTCATAAATGCTCAAGAGCAGCATCTCGTATCTCACAAGTATCGAGACACTGATTAACAACAAAAAGGAAACTTTCCCCAGGTTGCACGGTTCCGCAGGCCTAAGAAAAACACAGCAGATCCTAAACTGAAGAGACCAGGAGTTCTGTTTCAGTTTTACCAGGAAATGGTAAGCAGTCAAAATGGGAAACTTCCCTTCATTAGCAGTGCTGGAAACTATTTGGTCATCACTGCTGCTTATGGAAGGTGAAATCATCACAATATATCAAACAAGTCTGGTTTCCCTTAGAAAGCCTGACCTTTAAGCAGACTGTGTATCATATCAGCATACATTCCAATAAATACCATCAGGGTTGCCTCCTCTAGTAGTAAACTAATTGTTACAGAAGTACAAGTAAATATACACTCTAATTCTTCTGCATGTGTTTAAAAGACCTTAACTTTGCATTCACAGAATAAAGCTTCTAAAAAGTGATACCACAGCGCAAGCTGCAAACAATAAATCAACGTTTCAGACAACTTTTTGCACTTCTTAGTAAAAGCAGCAATCTTCTTATGGAACTTGCAATTTTAACTCTCAAATTTAAAAACCTCCTTTGAACTCAGCTGGTATATCCAAAATTTGATTCAATTAACTACTATAAAAGATGACACCCACTGGCTATAACTCCAACCACTACAAACCCTACCTTTTCAACAGCACTTCAATACATGTCATGTTGCATTGCAGAAGGTATGATGGACTGAAAGAGAAAAACCAGATTGACATTAAACTGCATAAGCCATACACATTTGCACTTTTTTTTTTCAAAAAAGACTAATCCTGTCAACTTATAAAAGTATCTTTACAAAATTATTAATTTTTAAATAGACACACAATAGTCAAACTGCTGTTCGTAACTCTTACATGGAAATTGTCTATAAATATGGAATTCAAAGTTTAATACATGTTAATTTTCAGCGTGTGACTAATCCTACCAGTTCTTTTGAAAGGACAGTTCATCCAAAATTAAAGTGTAACACAGTAATCTGTAGGACTGGAGTATGTTCTTATGTATATAATATACGCTGCATAAAATACAAACGCATAAAGGTTGACATAAAACAAATACTAGTGATAGAAATACACAGTTTTCATTCATAACTATTCAGAAACAACCTTCTGCTGAGAAAGAATCTTCAAAGTACAGACTTAGGCTAAAGCCAGGAGAATAGTTCTTACCTAAATACCACCGGAAAGCAATCGATACCAAAATGCTGAACAAATATCAGATATGACAGACATGCCAAAGAATCCGCAGAATTACTTCGTTCTATGTCCGCAAATTCCTGATTCTCCCACTCTGGACTTTTGCCTTTATGATGTAAAAACACCAATGGTACCAATTCTCTTATACCCCACAAAATGTTCTAAAAAAACGAAAGATTGCATACAGTTACCTTTAAAAGACTTGTATACAATTGTTTCCAAGCTTTAACTGTATTTGCAGTAAATTCTCACGCATAGCAGATGTATTTTATTATTTTATTATTATTCTATTTTATTATTATTTGAAACATGCCAGTGTTTCAGCTACTGGTGAACAGTTCTTGCACAGCGTCAGGGCCTTCTGTTTCTTTACCCTGCCCCTCAGCGAGCAGGCAGATGGTGGGCTAGAAGAGGACACATCTGGGATAGCTGGTCCAAACTAATCAGAGATATCCCATACCATGTAACATCATGCTCAGCAACAAGTTGCAGGGGTGGAGGCAGTATTTTTCAGATTAACTGGTGTTCAGAAACTGGCTGCTGGTAGGAGGTGGTGACTGACTGCCATTGCATCACTTGGGTTTTTTTCCTTCAGTTATTAAATCGTTCTTTTCTCAATCCACGAGGTTTTTTTCCTT
>NW_010180082.1:0-7091 GCF_000695765.1 Mesitornis unicolor | reverse complement strand
ACTGAGTAGGGGCTTAGCTGCCAGCTAGGGTCAAGCCACTACATTTGGACATGTGCAAGAGAGGAAATACTCTTCACCACATTCAAAACATGAACAAAGCACAGCTCTATTTGCTGTTGTCTGCTTGTCTACTACTTTATGAATCACACCCAGCCCTATTTGAAGACATACACATATTGTGTATTCCAACATACACATGGACTGGACATGACTATCTCCTTACAAGGCTTGGTTTTGCTGCAAATTTAACTAAAATTATCTATACCCACAATAATCTTGCTCTAATAAAACACAGCTGCTACATGAAACATTCAAAACCAGAATAACTGCATTGGTAGCATGGAGTGGACAATTTCCAGCTACCATCTGCAGCAGTCAAGCATCAATTTATATTCTTTAAGTCAGCTGGCGCTGCACTAAGCACATTAGAGATTTCTCTCTGTGCAACACTCGTATTAAAAGGAACATGTAGATTTTGCCTTGACTGCAGCAAAGACAATCCTTTAGATATTCTAATAAATTCATACATTACCAAGAAAAAGAAGCAGTTACAGCAAAGTAGCAGCTGCAGATTCAGAGAGCAGTCCAAACTGGTTTGTAAGGAGCAAAACTGTGTCTGCAAGATTCATAATTTGCAGAGATGGGACCTGGAACTGTTCTAGAACTTATTTACCTCCATGATTTTACAGGGCCCAGTAAGTCCCTGCTAACCAATAAAGGAAGCAAAATGAGCTCTAGGTGATTAGTGATTAAATCAGAGGTGATTCTGAACTAGACCAATGGTTTTGCAAACACTCTTAATTTATTTTGACTGCACTTACTATAATTTCAGTTGCAAAATGCCGAAAGGGATGTTCTTCAATGCCTTCAACTTGCTCAACCTGAGCTGTCAGTAATGGGTATTTCAGGCTTTTCATACAGCTGAAATAAAAAGGGGTAAAACTAAGTCACCAATAAGGTCACAAATACAGACTATAATGTTGTCATAGATGACCAAAAATAGAGTCTATACTCGTATTAGCTGCTGCTATTCCTGATAGTCCAAGAAGAATAAATAACAAGAACATCTCCTATAGAAGCATTCTTTAGGCTTCAACTCTAGAGTATGATTATCCTCACTGTTGTAAGCTGGAGAAGCAGAACACCAAAAGAGCTTCACAGCACAGAGACTAAAATTCCTTTACCATTTCCCTGTACTAAAAAAAATTTAAAAAACTAAAAAGTTACCTTTCTTCTCTCACTTCATAAATATTTCAGTCATATTTAGGGTTTTCCTTTTTCAAAATACCACATTAGTTAATGTAATTTGGCAGCATTATAAAACACTAATAAGATGATTTGTTTTCTGCCTATGTAATAAATGCCCACTGTTCGTTTGGTTAAGCTACAGGAATATATTACACTAATACAAAACACTCACAATTTTAATAATTCTTCTTTCAGCTCCATGTCATTGTATTCTGATGACTTTTCCATATTTTTCACAACTTCGTTCACAAAAGGTTTAGCAAAGTCCACCACTGCATTGCAACACCGACAGAGACCAAGTTTATCTTCTTGTATTTGTTGTTTTGTATAAGGTACAGGTAAGGGAGTAAGCTGGTTCATAATCATGGCCAAAGACAAACCCACTGAGTAGGCCTTCTTGTTCTGAAGTTTCAAAAGCACTGAGGGGAAAGAAAAAGAGAAAGAAGGAGAGAGGGAGAGAGAACATTTTGAGACATTAACATTAAAGCAGTCATGCATTTCAAAGCATTCTTCCTTTCTCTGTAGCACCATGATGAGGACTGAAAAAAAAAAGTAAAAAAAAAATCTGTCTCTGTAGAACCAGTCTAAGTGAAATAATATTCATTTATCTGACCTGGAAATCTGATTTATCCTTGCTTCATTGCTTGACTCCTCCTGTGCTTGGCAAAACCAAAGGCAATGGCCCAACCTTTCTGCTGACATCTGACTCTACCTGAAGCAGCTCAGAACAGTTGGATGCTCCACAGCAGGACCAACAGAGGGGCTTCCCAGACTGAGGAAGCAGCACGAGTGGCTCCCCATGTAAACTTCACTCAGTGCAGGGTGACTGCAGACTGGCTAGCCAAAAAACCACATACTTTAATGGCCAAAATGCTTCTCTTGTTCAATTCTAACATAATTCAGTAACATCTCGGAGACTACTACAGCCAGACCTAAACTTGATAAAAGACACTTGATTTCATCTCACGTATCAAAACAGAAACCATTATTTGTTATCTACTTAGTGGGTGTCCAAAACCAACATTTTAGTTTTCCTGTGTCAGCCAGAAGAATGTGCCCTCCCACCAACCAAACAGTTCAACCTGCTTCAATTTCAAATGAAAGTTTGATACTATGAAAATAGGGAATTGTACGTTTTAAAAGTTAAATAATGAAGAAATTCACAAATCCATGTAATTCTCTACTTCTGTAACAACAGTATGAATGGTTTACACCTCTAAATATAACTGTCACAGGACCACATTCTTGTAAGTGATGAAAAACAGTCGAGTATTGCTTTTTCAACTGATGCTATTAATCCCATCTAAAATCTTTTCCTAACAGGCCAATATAAGCATGAAAATGATACCTTGTGTTATTTTGTATAACATAATAGACTGTAAAGCCTGTCAGGCCAGACATATTCTGAAACTATTCCAGCAAAGAACTAATTTCATAAATAAATGCGAAAATTATTTAATTCAGAAGTCACATGAGAAAGTGCCTCCTACCTGTCTGCAAAGGCTGCAGGAGTAACATGACAGTTTGGCATACTTGCTCTCCAGAGGCCTGCTCAATTTGCTCCAGTAAGCCCAAAAAAAGTTCCTTTGGATTGCACAGCTGCAGGAGAGGAACAAAGCCTATTTTTTAATCGCCATGGTCATAAGCTAAAAAATTCATCCCAAGCAAACTTCAATACAGAAGCTCTTGAATATCAAGAAAGCACATCTCAACATCCAAGATGATCTTTAAGAAAAGAAATATGAAACAGCAAGTACTTCCCTACAAACATCTTCTGTAGCATGTATGCGTGTCTACATTTTCATGTAAGCTGAAAACAAATAATAATAAATAATGACCCTAAACTTGATTCCTAAGGTCTATTCAAACCCCACAGTATGTTAGCAAAGTAATCCTTAAGAGCGGAGATAAAAAAACCAACAAACTTCAGGGTGAATTTAACTCAAGATATGGAGTTTGCAAGTTTTTTTTTAAGCACATGAATGAAAGCGTTCTGCAGATTAAAACTTTTTTCCCCTGCTACTCCATCAGAAACATCAGGTACTCGTCGTCACACCGTATCTCAGTAGGCAAGAGGCAGTATTGCTGTGGCTGCTCTGACTGCAGCAGTCAGCTATCAAAAACTTTATGAGTTCTATCTGCCTTTTTCTTCTGAGTAATGCCATGTCTTTTTGTTGCGCCTAGTTACTAATTTCACAAGATTCGTAAGAGGTTGATTGTCTCTGAGAGCACTAAGCCTGTGTCTGCTTCAGATGAAACTGGCCCATTGAATTTTAAAGTTATGGGAAGTCGACAGAAGAACCCAGAAGTAATCATGTCCTGTTTTGGAAATCAGAGGGAAAACGAAGACCTCTCCCTTCCCTCTAATTATTGTAGTATAACCATATATTTTCAAAAACACACCTGTGCCAACTGCTCTAGTATCTTCAGGCAGTGTTCTCGCTTATCATCTTCCTGTTCATACATGAAAATACATCTGACAAGAGGAGAGATGAGATTCCAACCCATATTCTTGATGATAACCTAAAAAACCAGATTTTCAGAGAATAATCAAAAACTGGGCATTTTCTAACCCCAGAACAGAACTTCCTATATATCTGTGCACAAATGAGTATATTCTCCCAGCTCCCCAGAGTGCCTACAGACATTAGCATCAGCTGAGTTGGCTCTTATAGTTTTGGCCCATATTATTATATCCATCTGTGGTGGGTTGACCCTGGACAGCAACTAAGCACCTACCAGCTGGCTGTTCACTCTCATCCCAGTGGGATGGGGAAAGAGAATCAGAAAAGCAAAACAGAGAATAACTCATGGCTCAAGATAAGGACAATTTAATAAGTGAAGGACAAAAGGGGAAGGTAGGAGTGACACAAACCAACTCCCATCAGCAGACCAATGCCCAGCCAGACTCCAAGCAACATCTACTCTGGAACAGGTCCCCATGCCCGTGTGTTTTTATTGCTGAGCATGATGTTACATGGCATGGAACATTTCCTTCGTCAGGTCAGGCCAGCTGTCCCAGCTGTGTCCCCTCCCAGCTTCCCTGCTTACTGAAGGGGCAGTGAGAAATGGAGAAGGACTTGGTACTATGCAAGCACTGTTCAGCAATAGCTGAAAAACTGGTCTGTTATCAACACTGTTTTGGTAATAAATCTAAAACACAACACCATATGGGCTGCCATGAAGAAAATAAACTCCATGCAGCCAGGCCTCATACACCATCTGAGATCCTGTCCTGCAAAAGAGGGACACTGTCACTTTCTCTTAATTATGCTTTTGTCCACTCTTTTCTCGCTGCTTAACACACTGAAAAACAGCTGTTAATGGTTTTGCTAAGACTACCATGACTTGGTTTCTGTGAGCTACCTGAAGTTACACAAGAATGTGTGCTTAACCCAGTCACACGTACAGCCTTGCTCCACAGTGAAAGTAGCTTTCCCCTTTTAATAAGAAGTTTTATCTATTTAGCAGTGTGTTAGAGCACAACTAATATATAGTGCACACTTAAACTCACCTTATTTTTCTCATTTTGAATTACTTCTAATAACTGAGCTGCATACCCATCTTCTAAGCATTTCTGACCTGCTACCTGAAACAGATTAAAATCTTCTCCTTGGAAATCGGCTTCTTCCAGAATTTGCTAGAAAGAAAACATGCATCTTCAACTCCATACTTATAAAAGGCAAATAAAAGATACAAAAATCCAAGCTTTCGTTTCAAAAACTAAATGTAGTGTCATGGTAACTTGTATTTTCTTATACAAGATCTTTCACATATTGAAAAAGCTACCAAGAGCTACTGCAGGAGGCAAAGCAGTGTTTCAACAGCAGCATGCTGTTTGGAAGATGCATTTTCTACAGGTGAGTAGAGTACAAGAACACTTATTTCTCCAAGAAGCAGATGTTATGAAGCATCTTGGGATAAGCACCACAGAAAAGTCAATGAAACATGGAGGCTGAACTTAGCTGCCCAATGAGGCATTCTGCTAACAATTGTATTGTGTTTTGGGGTCATTCTAGTTTTAATTATAACATACAAAGAGAAACACACACTACTTACACTACTTTTACGGAAAGAAAACTACTTACGCATCTTCGTATTATGCCTTGAAGTTCTTCAACTGCCATTAGAGTTTGACTTTGTTCTTCTGGCATTGAAAACTGTTATAAACTGAAGACTGCAGTATTAAAACACGTGAAGTAAAAACAGACTGAAGAATGATCACACTATTAAAAAATGCCAATACAGGAATGAGAACAACCTAAACAAACAGACATGATAAAGACTACATCGTAAAAATACCAGGAAAAATGCATATTTAAGAAGTGTACACTGTACTCTACTACCCATATTTGCAGCAGACAGTATTACAAACAGGAAACAATCCACATTTTAGGTACAGGGAAGCAATTTCTCAAGCAGTATCAGGCTCCTCTTAATAAGTCAGGAAATCCTCAGCTACTACTCGGGCACATACATAGAAAACTGCAGCTAATACAGAGCAAGTCTGGGCCCACCACGTACCAAGCACAGATGCCCATGATACATTACATTTTCTGTGACTATTCTCACCAGAGGAGCTCCTGCCCCACTGTGACTGTTATGCTCTAACCCAATGCCTGGGATATGCACAACTGATCCAACCACCATGCCTGTTTATATCACAGTCACTACATACACAACACCATTTCTTTCTTTCTAGTGTCTACATTAGGCTAGTTCCCTGGCTTTTTACCCCTAGATACTATAATATAATTGGTTTTTAGCAAGAAAGTTTTAAGTTAAACATTTCAGTAACGTTAAGTACGTACAAAGTTTTACGTAGGCTGGACCATGAATTACAAATAAAATTAAGCTTGGTTATCCATGTGATATAGCACAGCAGCAGTCATTATCTTTATAGCTTTAAGTAATTCCATGTGCCTAAACCTGCTTACATGATCACTCTGAGTGTCAACTACCTCTGTACCTAGATAATTAGCTAACTATTCATCAAAACATCCAAGTTTCATATTTATACAGACATCACCACCTTTCATTTTCCATTTGACCCCTGCTACATCACATAACATCTAGATAACTAAGCTACCTGGATGTTTACAAAACCCAGGCAACTCACAAAAGCTTAAAGAGCATTTCTGTGTGAACTTTATTACTCAAAGAACAACTCTCTTTCTATTCTCAACGGCCTTCTTAATATTTAAAAATATTAAAATAATATTTTTACGTCACTGCTACCTAGCAATGTGCCTAGTCTGTCATTTTATTTTGGTCATTATAATATACTTTATTGCCACCCATTGCATTATTTGAGCTCTTAATTTTACGGGATGTTACTAATCCTCCCCAGACAATTTTAATATATTCTTCAATGTAAATATTTTTGCGTTTTCAGCCCCCAGTAACTTCATAATGTACTTAAAGCCTTGAAACGTGTCCTGAGCACCCACCGTGCTTTTCCAGGGATTTACCAGCTGAGCTCGCAGGCGACCTCAGGCCTTAACACTTAATCCAGTTTCTAGTTAAGTCTTTTCAGAGGTTTCAGCGGCAAATGGATAGCATCGGAATAACGTGAAACTTTCTATTACTAATACCAAACTCTCTCCTCCTTAATAAACGCATACCTGAGACCCTTCCCTAGGCGGGCTACAACACGCAAGGCCAGCACACAGAGGCTGCCAATATAAGCCTTTAACACACGGCTGAAATGATCAGAACACCTCCCCTCACCTCAGCGGGCGGCTGGTGCAGCCAGGGCCCCACTCTTTAGCCCCGATCAGCCGCGCTCCTCTGCCAACTGCTCCCCAGGACGCTGCTACCGCCTTCCCCGCTCCCGGCCAAGG
>NW_010180081.1:0-3512 GCF_000695765.1 Mesitornis unicolor | reverse complement strand
ATATTGAATAATACTGGCCCCAGTACTGAACACCTCACTGGAGAATGACAGAGGGTTTTGGGAGCTGAGTGGACCTCCTGAGGAGCACTCCTGCTTCCCACTCCATGACTCCCTAGCTAGTACACCCCCACCAGCACTCAGGGCATCTCACAGGGTGGGACTGTGGGGTTGGGGAAGGAAGGGGACAGGGATCTGAGATGTGAGCACTGTGAGTGTGTCCCCACTCTGGGAAAAGTGTTACTTTACAAACACTCAGAACAAGGCCCAGCTGCTGGAGTTTAGTGCCTCCCAGGACCTAGGCTGTACCCCTGGTCTCTGGCTGCCAGCCCACTGAAGTGGGTGTCTCTTGCAAGTCCTGGTCCATATTTCATATTCAGGTGGCATTTCCCAAACCCACATGGAGTTGGGTCAAAAAAAGGGGGAGGCCAGGGCATACCCTGCTCCAGATGCAGGCATAGCTGTGTCATGGTGCATTTTCTAATCCAAACCTCAGCTGTGCCACCACAGAAACATGGATGAGGGGGGAGAGGAAGGACCCCGAAGCTCTTGCCACCACCTCCCTGCAGTCGCACCATGGACCCGTATCATGCTCTGCTGCAGCTTCTACCTCCAGTTTCCATCGCTGGAGCAGAGTCTCTGAAGGGGTTGAGTGTGGACGTGGGGGCTGCTTGAAGGATCAGCCCAGATGCAGTGTCATGACCCTAATGCAGGCAGCCGCCAAATCTAGAGCGAAGGACTCTTCTGCTCTCACTCCTATCAGCTTTTGTGGAGTGTTTCTGCAGCAGTAAGTGTCCCACAGTGGGAGTGAGGGTGGCAGGCACCTCCCCAAGGGGTCAGGATTGAAACGTGCCACCGAGCCAGGGCAGAACTGACTGTTCTCCTGTAAGGAAACACAAACCGTGCCTGTTTGCATGTTCAGCCGCAGTCTGGACTCAATCACATGAGGACGGGATGAGGTGCTTGCTTGCAGTCCCAGCTGGCTCCCCAGGTAGGATTTCGTGGTCATCTCTGCATGATTGAGCCTGGACCTTCATAAGGAGCAGGGCTGTAAGGGACGGTGGGGAGTCCTGCAGACTGTCCCCCTGCCTTGAGGCAGTTTGTTTGACGATGGCTGCACAGAGCTAAAAATACCCCAGTGGTGCATATGAATTTAGGATAACTAATACATCCAGTGGAAAGATTTGGAGCCATTCCAGGGCTAAACAACAGCTTCTTCACCAACAGCCAAAGTCTTGTGGATGAAAAAATAACTAGGAACTGAAAAACTTGAGCTAGAGCAAGGGATTTTCATATCAAACCCAAGAAAAACTTTCTAGCCATGAGGATGACCATGGATAATTGCCAGCACTTTGGTTGTTTTAACAACAGGGTACACAGACCTCTGGATCTGGGCTGGATAGTGCCTCTGGGCAGGAGTTGGGAGAACTAGTAGTTAGAGACAACTCCTTTGGAGTGAAAGCAAATTATACTGATAATATAGGACGTAGTGGACTGGATCAGCAGCGTAGTGCAAGAATTAGAAGGAAACACTGTGGTGGGAGGTATAGGCTTGATGTCTTTAGAAGTGGGGGCAAAGATCCAATAATAGATCAACTGGATACCATGGCTGCTGGGAGGAGTGCTGTGGGGTGAACCAGCTTTGAACCACATAGGTATTATCAAGCGGAGGGCAAGCAAGGGTTTTGGACATTTGTCTGCAGACCCAAAACACAGCTAGGGAGGGAGCTATCTTCTGACCGCATTTGCCCTATGGTGGCAGAGGACAGCCAGGTTCACATCCCAGCGCTGCCTGCCAGGGTTTTCACACCACGCCGTGCATTTCCCCTCACACATGTGCCTTGCTCTGCCCTCGATGTTGTTCCAGGCTGAAGGAGACACTCAACTATTCATTTGGCAAGAGACAGTAAGAGTGTGCCCACCTTCCCGTGTCTGTGGTGCCTGAGTGGGGCAGTGTGTGCCAGTCCCTGCCCCAGTGAGTAATGAAGTATTTGGAGCTTCACTGAGACAGCTGGAGAGAGCCCAGCCCTGCGTCTCCCATGTGCCAGCAGGCATGAGATAACTCCCCCAGCCCCTCAGGATGCTCACGACAAGATGGGTTGCTGGGCAGGTTGCCCAGCTGCCTGCTCCACCATGGCTGCAGGTGAGGAAATGGGTACCCATGGAGCTTGGGATGTCGGTGCTGTTCAGCCCCCACATTCATGCTTCTGAGTGTTTCAGTTTGAGAAGGTCTTTGGTGGGTTTAACCAGCTGATGGTCCTGGGAGGACTAGGGCAGGGCTGGATCCCAAATCTTCATGCCTTTGCCTGAAGAGCTGAATGTTTGATCCCATCTGTTGCATTCATGGGTCTTGTCAGTCCAGGTCCTGCCCATGGTGGGGATCCCTACCCTGCCTGGTTTGCCTGCAGCACGTAGAAACTCCAAAAAAGTCTCCAAGTTCTCATGAGTGCTGAGAATAGAAGTGCTTGTGCCTATTTCAGATCCCTCTGCAGAAGCCATATTATCATAATTAACAAAAACGTTTCTCCATTAGCATAGTTTTTCTCTTCTTCTATCACATCAGCCTGCATGAAACACTCACTTAGTCTCCTTGCTGTTGTGTTGAGATGTACCAGGCTGCGGGCAGGACCTGCTGCCTGTCCTCAGCCCAGCCTCAATAGCACAGCTTGTTCTCTGGGTGACGATGTGGTGGCAGCTGATGTAAACCTCAGGGATGATGCTGAGAGCAGCCCTGGTTGCCACTTCCTGAGGTCTGGCCACTGAAGTACAATAACATTGGTGCTCCAAGCATCTACAACAGGTTTGCAAGGAGAGAGATGGCAGGAGGCTGGAAGATCCCGACAGTCTGTGCGGTGATGTCCAATTTTTGCTCCCTCCCAGCCACTTTTATAAAAAAATCATTTCTTACTTCACAGTCAGTGTCCAGCAAGCGTAGAAGCTAGGGTGTACACCACGACATGGCCAGGGAGGTACAGGAAAGGGAGCGAGATGGCTTTGAGCTTGGCTGAAGATGCTCAGACCTTTTATGTGATTTGGGGTGAAAAGTGTAGCCAGAGCAATCTCTGTATTAGGGAGCAGGCAGCAAACCTCTGTGCTATCAGCTTATGGCTTCTGCTTGGTCAGGTGTCTGGGTTGTTGGTTGGTTTTGGAGCCATGTTCCTGGGAAGATGGGTCTGTGGTCAGAGGCAGCTCTGATGGCACGGACCAGTAGGGTACGGCATCTCCCCCGGCTCTTCTCCAACAGTTCAGCCCAACAGTTTCTCCCTTCCAATGTGCAGGGAGCCCTTACCAACCCTTCCCTTTTCATTTCAAGGTACTGGGACATCCAAATCACTTCCAGATTGCTAGTTCCTCTGCAGCAAAGAGACACCTCAGTAAACACCTCCAGTTTCTTTTGTCCCACCATGGGAGGTCATGGCCAGGTCAAAAGGCACACAGAGGGTGCATACCCGGAGGACAACCATCACACTGGGTGGCACTGGCTGTCGTGGGCAACATTTTGTCCCCGTCCTGGC
>NW_010180080.1:342-2416 GCF_000695765.1 Mesitornis unicolor | reverse complement strand
GGGGGGGCCAGCTTCACCCTGGGAAAGGAGAGAAAAACCAAAAAAAAAGGTGAAGGCTGTGGCAAGGAGGTGGCTGGGGCGCTGGGACACAGCTGGCCCTGTCCCTACCTTGTCACCGGGAGCACCAGCGGGGCCGGGGGGGCCGATGGGGCCGGTCAGACCGCGCAGACCGTCTTTGCCAGGAGCGCCGTCAGCACCTTTGGGACCGGGGTCGCCCTGGGGGAGGAAGATGATGGTGGGTTACCTGGGGGGAGTCCCCTTCGGGGGGGTCACTCCCGCTTTCCTCGCCCTTTGGCACTGCAGCATCAGGGCACCTCCGGTTCTTCACCCTCCCTGGGAGAGGATGGGACCACAAGGGACTGTCCCCAAGGGTCACACGGATGGGGACAGAGGTGACACCGAGTGTCCCCTCCCATTGGCTGCGGCTTAGGGGAGAGCATCCACGATGGAGAGGGGACAGGGATGGCAGGGAGCAGAGGACCAAGGGGGTACATGGGGATTTTGGGAGGACACGTACTCTGTCACCCTTGGCACCTGGCAGGCCGGCAGCACCACGTTCTCCGGGCATACCCTGCAGACCGGGAGGGCCTTGGCCCCCGGGGGCACCAGGAGCACCAGCATCACCCTGGGCAAGAGAGAAAACAGGCATTAGTGGGAACCTGCTGCTTCCTTGGTACGGCAAAGTCTCCCTCTTCTTTGACACCAGCCCCAGCAAAAGGAGGCAAAGCCAAACCCACCCCCAACTTCATATCTGCACCCCCAAGATGGTCACACATCACCTGGACAGTCACCCATCACCCAGTCACCCATCACTGGGCAGTCACCCATCACCCAGTCACCCATTACCAGGACACTCGCCCATCATGGGGACAGTCACCTATTACCAGGATGGCCATCCATTGCCCATCGTGGGGACAGTCACCCAACACCCAGGTGGCCACCCATCACCCATCCCCAGGACAGTGTCTCATCATGGGGACAGTCACAAATCATGGGGACAGTCACCCATCACCCATCACCCATCACCCATCACCCATCACCCATCACCAGGACGACCCCCCCCACCTACCTTAGCACCATCGTTACCAGGAGCACCATTAGCACCACGAGGACCTTGGGGACCGGGGGGGCCTTGGACGCCGCGTTCACCGGGGAAACCTCTCTCACCCTTTTGGGGGAAAGCAGGAGAAGGGTCAAGGCCGTCAGGGGTGTGGGGAGCAGCAAGGGGGTGCCAAGAGCCGGCTGGGGGGGCGAGGGGGCTTCAACTTACCCTGGCACCAGCGGGCCCGGGGGCACCAGCATCTCCGGGGACACCCTGTAGAGGGGGAAGAGGGTACAGAGTTAGGGGAGACCCTGGGAACAGGGGAAGAGTACCTGGGATGCCCTCAGGGGAGGGGATCCCACAGTCCTAGGGGTCCCGGGGAGGGGCTGCGTGGAGCTTATGGCCTCGGGGTGCGTTGGGGGGCACCCATCAGCAGTGTTCACCCCATGGAGAGCGATGATGGGGGGGAAACAGAGGCGATGGGTGGGGACAGGGTCGATGGGAGGGGACAGGGACGATGTCGCGCCGTGCTTGCCCACACTCACCTGCTCACCGGGCTTGCCAGCCTCGCCGGGGGGGCCAGCGGGGCCCGGCAGACCCTAGGGAGGAAGAAGAGGAGTGATGAGGCACCGGGGAGGTGGGAGACCAAAGGCGGGTGGTGCCACCCCCTCTCTGGACATTTTGTCCCCTTGATGAGGGGACACGTCTCACCTGGAAGCCAGGAGCACCGGCGGGACCTTGTTCACCTCTTTCTCCAGCAGGACCCTGGAGAGAGGGGGAGAGCGTGAGGGGGGAGTAGTCAGCTACCAAACCCCTTCTCTGGTGGCCATGAGTGGCCATGGGTGGCAAAAGGCTCCCTGATACTCACGGTAGGGCCGGGGGGACCTTGGGCACCAGCTTCACCGTCTTTACCAGCAGCACCCTGTGGGAGAGAGAAATGAGGATGCTCAGAGCACAGCGACACCCCCAAGGCACCTTGCACCCCCCAGACAGGGTGCGGGGTGGGACACAGCCATAGCATCCTTCGAAGGA
>NW_010180080.1:0-311 GCF_000695765.1 Mesitornis unicolor | reverse complement strand
CTCGACGCACGGAACAAGCCACGGCGAGTGGCCCTTGGTCACATCACCTCCCTGCTGTCCCTGTTCCAAAGCCTCTGGCGGCCACAGGATACAAGTCCCAACCACCCCAGCCCGCTGCTGTCCCCATCCCTGGAGCTGTCTCTGTCCCCAGCCCGAGCCCGGCAACCCCCCCCCCCATCCCAGCCCTGCTCTGGCCAATACTCACAACAGCGCCAGGGGGGCCAGGAGCACCTCTCTCACCGGGTTTGCCAGGCTCACCCTGAAAACGAAAGAGCAAGATGAGACCTGTGAGGGGACCACGACACCCGGGA
>NW_010180079.1:0-11915 GCF_000695765.1 Mesitornis unicolor | reverse complement strand
TCCAGCCACTCGTCCCCAAGCCTGTAAATGAAGCTGCCAGTGCCTCTGTTCAGTGCTGGGGTTCCCTCCCTGGCGTTACCCAGGAGGCCCAGACTCCTCTTAAGAGAGCAGGGGACATCTGACACGGGTGGTTGCCGTGCAGGATGGAGGTTGCTCCAGGGGAGCCCCCAAGGGTGTCCTCAGCTACCAGCACTTCACCTGGTGGAACCAGGGACCCAGCCATGGACGACAGCATGGCTACGGAAAAAAAAAGCCATGTTAGAAGGTGCAAATAAAAAATATCCCTTCTCAAAGTGATGGCCCAGCTTTTTCCTGGCTGTACAGGCATTTTTGTGAAAAATGGAGGCCAAAAGTCCACTCTTCTACACAATGACCTGCTCTCACCTTGGAAACAAAGGCAGCCAAGAAATTCCAAAAGAAAATAAAATGGCTTTGTGTTCCCATCATGTGGCCTGGGCAGGAAATTCTCTGCTATAGTATTTCTCTGCTATAATACTTCTTTTGTGTTCCCCATTTGGTGCCAGTGGGAGACACATGGTGGGGCCGTCAGGCTGGGACCCAGAAGGCAGAGCAAGAGACACAGATCCCAAACCATGGTTTCCTGGGCAGACTTCCCCAAATCAGCCCCCATTCTCACTGCGCTTCTGCAGCTTATAAGCCTCAGCAAATGGTCTGACTGCTAGAGGTGACACCTGCGCTTGCCAACTACTGCTGCCAAACCTCACAGCAGCTTTAGAAACCTGACGGGAAACTATCGTACCAATTTACAGATGGGTAATTAGTGGTCAGGGTCAGCGCTACATGGTTCTTCTTGGAGAAGCTGGGGTGGAAATGGGCTGGTGTCCCCAAGGGTAGTGGCCAAGCAGACAGCTCATGGAGACAACCAGAGATTTGGGGAAAATGCCTTCAGTCTTTCAAGATTCAAGGCAGGGTTTCAGGAGGAGCAAGCAGGTGCTCTCAGCCTCTGCAGCTCCTCAATGCGGCCCTGCACCGAGCAGGCACAAGGTGGTTCTCAGCCAGAGCCGAGCTTTCGGCCCTGGAGCCCCATGGCATGTCATGGTGGGGAAGTGGCGATAGGAGGTACGAGGCAATGCAGACTGATCCTACCACAGCGCAATAACCAAAGTGCTTAAAAACAAACTGCCTGTGGTTAGTTAAATGGAAAATACACAAGATTGTTCCTTTCCCCAGTCTGTGCTCACCCCACACCCAGGGGCCACAGCAGGGGCAGAGCTGCCCCTGTGCCCCAAACCCTCAGCAGGACAGGAGAGGGCTTAGCGCCTCCCCATCACCTATTCACGTACATCTCAAAGAGGTTTTGCTATTTTATTTCAAGTAATAATCCTCATTGCTTGCATCGTGGTGGGGTCCAAAATTCCCTTCAAGACCACCTTGGTGCTGAGCAGGCATAGGAGAAGCCTTGTCCCCACATCAGTTCAACTGAGTGCAAAAGTAGCTCTGTTTTGGAGAAAACTGCTTTCCACTGTGGTCCAAGCTTGCCCGCGATAACAGGAGGACTTCGTTATTGTAACCTGTGCCACCAAGATGACAATTATTTTTCCAGACTTATGAAAAACAAAAATTATTTAAATATTGCATCATATAAACAACCTGATTCTCAAGCATGAGTTCATTTATTCCATCCCAAAACAGATGTGCAGTGGAAGATGACAAAGCAAAGGAAAGGGACCACAAACAGAGTATTTATCTAGCTTTCATTGAAATAATCTGCTGTCTCCCAGCAGTGAATGCTGCAAACTGTCAATGATTTCCATGTTTCCCCGACTTTCTGGTATGCATATGGAAATATGTTGCTATAAAACATAAGCAAAAACTTCAGACTAATTAAAGGGATTTTTATCTGGTTAAAATCATATCTTGTTTTTTAAAAATCCAGACATCTCCTTGGCTGTGTATTCTAAATAGCATCTTAGATTATTAAAACAGAAAGAAGTTCTACAGAGCTCATTTACATCGCACTGTTTATTGTCTTCCATTTATTTTTGCCTGTCTCCCAGTACAGTCTTGTTGGTCCTACCTACCTTCCCCAGCACTTTCTAATCAATGGTGCTTTCAGCCTCTTTCGCCTGAAAGCCAGAGACAGGAGGGTTCAGTGGCACTAGACAGAAATGCACCTTCCTGCTGCCAGCATCCCCTGGGACGCCGGGCACAGCGCTTACCTGCTCTTTGTCTGTAAAACACACCATTTTCCTGACTCACGGGGCTGTCCCGAAGCGCACAACGTTTTATTGGAGCAGGGAAATGAGACACAGACTGAGCTTGTGAATGCTTCTGTGCATGCCACCACTGATTAAAAAAAAAAAAGCTAGGAAACGCTTGATGGGAGCTGTATGTTGTAATTGTAGGCAGTAACAAAGCTGTAGGTAAGGCATATAACTTTGAAGAAAGGAGATACATGAAAGTGTGCAAGGGAGCTTCAGTCCCTGGGGTGGAATGTAAATAACCAGCTTTCCAGGCAAACACCCTGCTCCAAAAACTTTATTCAGGCATAAACACTTCACTTAAATAGCAAGGCAGTCCCTTATCTTCCTGTCTCAGCCATTAAGGAACCCTTTGTTTTTCAGCAGACTGCCACTGGCCTGAGTGATGATCCTGGGGCATGTGACTGCTGTGGCTGGTATCAGCCAAAATAGGGTTTGGCACAGCAGCAAGGGTCGGTCCTTTTTCTCCAGTGAAGTCCTTGCTCATTGCAGACAGCCTGTCCAGCTGTGGCTGCAGCTGCACAGATGAATGTGGAAGAGCAGAAAAGAAAGGCAGGACCATCTCCCCCACCACATGATGTCTGAGACCAAGGTTGTGGCCTTGAAGACAGCACAAGGCAGCTCCGCGTCCTCCCAAAAGCACATCCTAACTGAAGTGAACCAGCACGGGGCAGGCTGTGATTTGTCGCCTGTATCTCTGGCCCACTGAGCCAGCGCAAAGTGAGCAGTTACCAGCGCATCGCAGAGGCGAGGCCTTCCCCATGCTGCTGCGAGCACAGGGACCACGTGCTGCCTCAAACTGCAGGCTCTGCCACCTTGGCACAATGAAACACCTGAGCACATACGAGCAGAGAGGACCAGAATCACCAGAGATGGGAGCCACAGAGCAGCTCAGCAGCTCTCCCTCCCCAGGGAACCCACGTGCTGCCATGTGAGCACCAGCCCAGGTCCCTCTCTGAGCTCCCTTGGGGGGTTTAGGGGGTCCCCAGAAAAATGCCTTTTGTTACCCTTTGGAGTCTGAGAAAGCAAGCAAAGGCTTCACCGTCACACCTGAGCAGGATCTGGAAAACAGATAATATAATTCAAGCAGCTGGTCTCTGCTTTCTGTGCTGTGAAATGCTACAGGCAGCTAAAGGGAAGGATAGTGGTACAGAGTTTTACATTCCAAACAGATAAAAACCAACCCAGAGACCAAAAGGAATGCCATCTAATGGCCAATATAAACAAGTTTGTGGCATCAGGTCAGCTCCTTCTCTGACAAAAGCAGCATCAGGGTACGGCTGACACTGCTGGGCTCTGCCAACGGGAACCACCAGTGCCAGACCTCCCGGGACTCACCTGTGAGACCACCACCCAGGCAGGGTGGCAATTTAAACTCACAATTACCCTGGTAAAAGCATGAAGCATAGTTACAAAGTCAGTTTTTATAATAACAATTCCCAGAGCTTTGCCAGCACTAGTGGGAGCTGAATTTGGTAGCACATCCATTACACATCACAGGGCGTCAGCAAGCTGTGCTCTTTGGGGCATGATGTTACATTCTCCATAGGCCTGTTCAATCAGTTTAAAACCCTCCATAAATCCAAATTAATGTGTTCACCACAACTGCTATGGATGTTGGGTTACACGAGCATATGCTCCTAATGCATACGCTACTCTCCAGCACGAACCCATTTCTTTTCTAAAATTACAGAGTGAACAGCTCTCCTAATCGAAACAGAACCCATGAAAAAGCAACAAAATTATGTTTTCCCCCAGATACACAGGCTAGTAGCAATAATCTATCATTCAGTTACTAGGAAGCTTTCATAACCATAAAAATACACTCCACTGTGTGCACACTGGTAGCAGTAATACCTACAATTACTGAGTAAAGCTCAGTTTGCCCTAAACCAGTAGTTGACTCTAATTACCTATATTTACCTAATTGCAGCTCATCACACCCCTGACTAAGCACAGACCAGCAGCACTTTCATGAAGATACCTCTGAACATGGTGGTGTACATGGAGCATTGAGTTGCCTTTGGGGAACATGAGCTCCGGGAGCTGATCCATTTAATCAGCACCCAGATGACGCCAGCCGGCTCCCAAGGTTTGCCCATCTTTTGCCACCCCACGTAGCGTCCCCCTGCAGCGAGAGAAGCCCAGGCAGCCACATCTGCAGAGGCCATCTTCGTGCATCAGCATCCTCGAGTCAGGCTCGGTACACAGGGAATCACAGTCAGCAGGTGAAGATCCTATGGACCACCTGAGGCGTCCACTGAGTGGATGCATCCAGGTATTTTGTAAAGCAGAAGGCAAATAATTAAGAGCTTGTAAGTGCTTTAATACTCATTTTTGATAGGAGCTGCTGATTTGAACCACAGGTACTTATTTATTCAGAAGGATGTTACAGCATGTACTTTAGCCATATGTCATGCATACGTGTTTCTTTTCTGAATCAGGCTTATAATTAGCCCATGGCTGGAATTTATTTTTCACTCAAGTTTCATGAAATATTAAGATTTAGAAGGAAAAATAGAAAAGAAGTTTATTTTACTAAATACAAATAATTCCTTTCTTCTTGCCACTGGTCTACAAGCTTTTAAGGCAGAGATGGGAGCAAGAGGTGAAGGTCTGTTCAGGTGTGCAGCTGGTCAATGGGAGCATGCTGAACACCAGCACCAAGCTGTACAAACAGCACAACACTGCCATTTTCTGGGAGCCTTTATCCATCAGGTTTTATGTAAAGTGCTTGGCTCCTGAAACGGCTACTGGAAAAAATGCGACAGAACAAAAATAACTTGATCATTTGGGCAGAAACCCCACTGGAAATGTAGAAATAAAGAGCAAACAAAGTCTATTACTGGAATGGTCTGTGTGATTTTGGGGTGGCTGGCAGTTCATGAAGGCTGTTTTACCTGGTGTTCTGCAGGGCAGCTCAGAGGTCCCAACCATTACATGCTCATCTGCCCCAGCTCATGCCTAAAAACTCCTTGACCTCTCTCTGCCTCTCCATCTTGCGAGTCCGTAACCATCATTTCAGCATCTATCACTCTCAGAGAGCATTATTACTAGTCACAATATTATCCAGCTGTTTGTTGTTAAAAAAAAAGACAACTATACTATTTTACTTTATGGGTATTTTGCTGTAACAAGACTTTGCCAGATGTTCTGCCCCTTGATAATGCATGCCACAAAAGCATGTTTTATAATGACAAAAATACAAAGCAAGATGAAAGTCATGGAAATGCCTGTGTGTTCTTTTCTCAACACAGCTGTATTTGAGATGGCTTTTGCATCTGTCAAGCATAAATCAAATGGGGAAAAAGGATCCTCAGAACTACTCTGGTCCTTGATAGAGTCAGGGTTTTCTGTCACGAACGTTACTCCGTGTCAGGAACCTTGCTCCATTATAAACTTCCACTTCCCACATTCATGGGGAGGCAAAGTTCAATGCTACCAAAGCATCTCCAACCCTGGACTGGAAAGTTTCACCAGTTTCAAGTTTGACTACATTTATTGATCACCATTATGAAAGATAAGTCTTGAGTACCGCTCAAGAAGGATGTATGTCAGCTATAATTTCTAATTTCTACTCCCAGTAGCGCCAAACCATACATGGGTGGCTACGGCCATGTCTCTGACCTGGGCATGAGGCTTTTTCCATGCATTCTGGGGACATGTGGATTAATAGCTGAGCTGCTCAGATGAAACTTCCTCATCAGTAAATAAGAATATTTATTTTGCTTAAACTTTTCACATACACGACACCGCAGGGGCACCAGCAAGCAGGATATCATATAGATGACAAATAGGCTGAAGCGATAAAAAGTGTTACTGCGTAAGCACAAAATAGAGCAGTACCAGGAGAAAGAGTACCCACTTTTTTTCTGACCTTTCCCAAGCAAAGCAATATTGGCAGCAAGCACTCGGCTGCGTGTTACCTATATCCTGTATGAATGAATTCCTTTTTTGTGTGATTGTTCAAAGCCAATATGTCCGTTTCTATAGAAGCACCCACAGGATCACCGAAAACCACATTTTCAGCTCTTGTTAATGTCAGCAATGACGTACCAGAGCAAGTACTTGTTTGTCCTGAAGAAATACAGGACTTCCACAGCTCGAGCACGAGCCTGCTGCCGAACGCCTGTTCAGAAAGAAAAAAGAAAAAAGAAATTAGAAAAAAGTTGTTGACATGAGAGGAAAAACCAGGTTTCCTGTTTGAACTCTGACAGGTACTGGAAGATATGAGTAACATCAAATCTTGGTCTGCTCTAAAGGCAGTCTGTGGTCAGGGGGTTCTCACATTTGTTTGTGTGGAACAGCTTTGAATTGTTTGCAGATACCGCGCAGAAGAAACTCAGAGATCCTTATCGGGGCACAGGGCCTGTTATGAAATATATGCATTTGTGAACAGGTTACAGGAGATCAAAACGGCTCCAGATGATATGCCTCACATGCTGTAAAATGTGGTAGATGCTCCCGAGATACCTCTGAAAATATCACATGTCGCAGCGTTGTCGAGTACAGGCAGTGGCCGCCTTTATTTCCATTTCTCGCTGCATGGCAGGCAAAAGGAGTTTGGGGGATTTTTTTCCAGATCATTCTTCTTTTTTTGTGTGTGCGCGTCTGTTTGACTGTTGAAATTAAAACCTTACTTCATTATGATTTTCACTAACAGGACTGCCCAAACAATTGCAAAAGAAACTAGATGCTGGAGAAAATGGCTTAAGACATCGTGCAGGCAGACCCCTCAGTGCACCAAGAGGACAGGACCAGACCCTGACACCTGGCCCGCCTCTACGAGGCACTGGTGAGAATGGTCCCATTTTGTCAGAGACTTCCCAAGGTGCTCTGCTAAAGTGATCTACCAAAATTGCTGCTGAAAGCCCATCTCCCTTGCAATGCAGCCTGCCAGCCAACAGCACGCTGCTTCCTCCCGTCTGGAAGGTCAACCTCTGCAAACATCTCTTTGTTCATACTTTTGGATAAAGTCTAACCAAACAAACATTGTGCAAGGGGCTCAACTCATCTGTGGAGCAGCAGCTCACCCTCCAGCCCGGGTCTCCGGGTGTGAAGAGCTCAAGGGGCCATGCTCAGTCCCTTCCTTGCCTCAAGCAGATCAGCTCCAGCATCCCCATCTGCTCTCACACACTTGCGATGCCTTCTCCTCCCAACCACCCCTAACGTCACATTACGGTGCCTTTGTATACACAGAACTAAGCCTCAGTTTTCCTTATACTGTAATGCAAACCGTCCTTTTCAAAAACTCTGCTAAGAAGAGGTCTCCCAGAGCTCTGCTAAACCCAAGTCATATCAGGGGATGCAGACAGTTCACAGCTCCGTGTCACAATTTAATGAAGTGAATAACTTAGAGCTGCTTCAGCCATTCATTGAGGCAAAATTCTCCTCAAGACTCTGGATCCCAAATTCATGCCATCAGCTGTCTGATAGCCCAAACTAAGTCCACACGAAGAGCTTCCACTGAAACCAAAGGCAGTTCTGCATACACACCCGATGAAGGAGACACAGTCCTCCAAGAGGAACGTGCTTCTTGGAGAACATCAACACTTTGATCCATCACCACGAAACCACCACACCAGGACACTACCAGATTATTTGAACTTCTCTCCTGGGCTATGTCCTGTGCAGTGATGGGGGTCCCTAGCTGATGGGGGACAGTACTCAGCACCACACAGGGTCAGACCTTGAAAACCATCCATTTCAGAGCTACGTGCGCATCGCTAAACTCAGACCCACAGCTGATGAGACGATTGTAGTGAGCTCCTCTCAAAAACCCATGGCACCTCAAAGTGAAACATTTCGCCTCCTTACAGGCTGCAGACCCGAGCGCAGGAATGGGTCACAGCTACAGAGACTCACCAAAGACAACGATGTGCAGATCTGTTATATAGGCAGAATTAAATATTCTTATTTTTATTTTAACTTTTCCAACAGTGAATGCTCAGACAGCAAGTTTTCAGCTTGCATGCTGTAATACACATGGAGGTAAATTGAAAATTAAAACCATTAAATTGAGAAAAAGAACAATTCCCTACAACAGGGCTAGCCCATTGCAGCCAAATAACAATTGGGATTTCAGATCTGGGCTAGTCATAAACTCCCTTAGCTTGTAAAAGCCTTTCTTGAGCTACTTGTAGTAACTAGTAAGTTTGTAGTAACATAAAAAGCTGCAAGTTCCTTAGGCACCTGATGCACGGCTCAAGCCCTCAGAGCACACGGCTAGAGGAACAGAACCTCAGCAAATAGTTATCCCTTTAAAATGGTTATTGTGTTTGTCATAATTTCTCAGCTAGAACTCTTTCAGATAGATTCATGATTTTCTATATTAGTTTCTGTAAATTTAGTGAAGTTTTTTTTCCCCCATAAGACCGGTGGACTTTGCCAGCTGTATTTTAACTGGCTGTTCTGGTGCAGCTGATGCGAATGCGATATTAACAATTTGTTGCCAAATTGTCTGATACTGAAATTCCCCTGAAACCACTGGGACCCAAGGGCATGGTTACTTTAATATCTGTGCTCAAGAGCTTTCCTGAGTTGGGGCTCTAAATCACAAGAGAAAGCTGGAGGAACTCTCCTGTCACTGAAATCATTGCCCAGACCTTTATTTAAGGATATCAGGATTAAACCATTAACTTTTTTCCTAGTAATTCATGCCAATGTCATGAGAAATGGACTGATATAATTTAAAAGTGCATAAGATAAAACCTAACAGAATGAAGAATAAGAAAGCCCAGCAGATTCATAACTAGTAATAATATCAAATTAATTCAGTATTACATGAGACAGCAGTGACCAAAAAAGATTTCCAAAATGGGAGCACTGGTTGTTCACATAGAGCACTGTGGCATCATAAATTTACAAAAGTGAAGGGTTTGTTTTAACAAAATACTAATTTATGGTGAATTTTTGAATAACTTTCAAAGTGAAACTGCTTAAAATAACACATTACAGATCTTGGTTCCTTTGAGTCTTCAAGTAGTGATGTGAATTGTCACATTCAAAGGGCTGAGCCCATTGATTCAGTCTTGGTTTAGTAAATAGAGCCGGATGTGCTCATGCTCTTCACAAATTTTGAATATTAATCGCCAGAAAGGAAGAAAAAGTTTAACAAAGAGATAAGAAAGCCAGACTGATTCAATTATTAAATATGATTTCTGTTCATTATGTTCATTCTGTGCAATTTCATGAATGAATTTTCCCTTTTTATTTAACTCTTCATGCTTAAATTCTGCAACCAAATGTTTTGATTCTTATTTGAATAAAATAATTACAAGGAATAGTCCTCTTAATCTTATTCAAATCTTTTCTTTTCAACTTCTCCTTTTAGTTTGGATTTTCAGTCAGTTAATAAGATGCCACAGGGCTCTGTGTGCTCTGAGCAAAGTTTTCATTTATGATATCCAGACTGTCCCGGTAACAAACGTGTGATCCAGCCCTGCTCTGCAAATCCCACCACATTGCTCTTAAATTCCAGACATCAGGTGCCACACACAGCATGCGACTCCAGCTCTGAGTGAATATCATCAGCAATACTACCCGATTTTATGTTATCAAATAGGACACGCAGAGGCTGAGAATCTAAGTAGTGTGTTGGCTTATTAAAAGAATATAAAAGAAAGCATTTTTAACAAAGCAACTAATTTTCAAAGTGTTCAAATATTTTTGTCTTTTTCTCTCTCTCTTTTTTTTTTTAATTCTATACTTTCAGAATATCTAACCACAGGCATTTGAGCAAACTAGAGAAAAGAAACTGTTGGTAATTTTCTGTACGTTTGAAAGGCAGCAGGATATACACGCCGTTTTATGTTTCTATCTATAGAGACCTGCAGGCAAACGTACAGTGGAACAAAGATAGACATCTAGATATATTTGTACCTGCCGTTCGTGTGCCTATATGGAGATAGATTCTTAATTAGATAAGTAAACAATGGAAACTTTTAAAATTCATAGTTTGAGTGTACTGAACTCTATCTTTCTCTCTTACTTCTTTAGTAATACATTTTTATATGCTTTCCTTGAGTTACAGCTGATCATGATGCATCCAGCATTGCTGGTGCGTGGTACGGCAGCTGTGGGCTGTTGGACTTGGCTTTGACCTGCACAGAAACATGACCAAACATATAAAAGTGAAATAACTATCTTTGAGTCACATACTTCGTTGGCAACTAGCACAATTTATTTTTTTTTAGCAGAAAAGTAATTTCTGAACTACCAGGCGAGGCAATTGCAACGTGGAAGATCTTACGCAGAACTAAAGCTGCAAGATAAAACTTGATAAATATGGGTTTATAACTGGTATGGTTGCCAGGGTCCTGCATGGGACCTTCAGTCACGGATGGACCTCCCTGAGCAGTCCTGCTTTCTGTTGTCCGTTCTCCCCTTTCCTCACTGCTATCAAATGAATATTCAATAAATTCAAGATCATTCTCCGATTAATTCTAGATGGAAAGGGTTAAACTTTTTCCAAACTGGAGAAAACAGATACCTACAAGCTTACGAACCAAACACATCCAGTCCTCCTCTTTCTTTTTTAGCCTCCCCCTGTTCTTTATCACCCCGCTGCTGCTGCAACCCAGCCCCGAGCTCACTGCCAGCCCCCAGCAATAGCTGGTGCTGCTGCAAGATGCTTTGTTGGAGGACTTCGCTTATACTCCCCAAAACCACCAGCCACAGTCCGGTTGGATGCAATTACCCATCATTTGCCTGGAGGTTGTCCCCCACAGCCTTCACATTTCACCGCTTGTCCCCACAGCTTTGGGGACTGTGTCTCTGCCCACAGGACACGTGGGCTTTGTACCAGCCACCAGAGCCCCAGAGCCCCAGAGCCCCAGAGCCCCAGGGCTCAGTAAGTCTGCTCCTCCAACCCACCTGATGTCTTGGTTTATAAAAAACTGAACACCCATTCTGGGGGAAAAATTACTTTATCATCAGCTTGTGGGAATCAGGAAAGCTCTGGTGAGTTCAGAGGGACTGTGACAACTCACACAAGGTGCAGTTCAGACCACAGGACCCCTTCAGAAACCCATGAGATCCATGCAGCCGTTTCCCAGCACAGTTGGAAGAGCCATTCAAATGTCCACAGAAATCAATCACTTCTAGCAAGCTGAAAAGCAATTTGCTTGTTTTTATTAAGCTCTCTTTTCCCCTATGCTGGCAAGGCTTTAAGGAAGCAAAGATATGAAACAGAAATATTTAAGAGAACATTCATTAATTTGTAATAACTACAACATTGTGTGTTTCAAAACGCCATCTCTCGGGGAATCATGTGTTAAATATTCATCCTGATACTTATGCAGTTCCAAAGAGGATATGTACTTCTTTGCAACCAAACTTTAAAAATTAATGAAGTGAAATAAATAAATCCAATAAAATCCAGATGTCTACTCTAACTTTGCTTTCTTAAGGAAATCTGATGGCTTCAAGAGCCTTCTCCTTCCTTCATAGTCAGTAGAATTCAGTTTTAACTAGAGGTGATGGTTTCTCAGTCTGTGTAACAAAGGATTAAAAAGCATAACTTTGATAATAAAACTTGTCTGTATAACCAAAATGTGACCAAGACATCATCAATTAATAGGCTGAAAACTTTCCTAAATTTATCATGCCATACTCCAGCAAATTTCCCCTCAGTGCCTGGGTACAGGAAGGGCTGTATGGAAGTGGGTTTGTGAAGGTGGCGAGGGGGAAAAT
>NW_010180078.1:294-910 GCF_000695765.1 Mesitornis unicolor | reverse complement strand
GGGAGAGTAATTAAGCCTATGGGGGGTAATTAAGGAGAGTAATTAAGGCCATGGGAGGGTTACTAAGGTCAGAAGGGGGTAATTAGGGCCATAGGGGGTTAATTAAGGTCATAGATGGGTAATTAAGGGTGGGTGATTAAGCCCATGGGGGTAATTAAGCCCGAGGGGGGGGCAATTAGACCCATTGGGGGGGAATTAAGGTCAGAGGGGGTTAATTAGGGTCATGGGGGGTTAATTAAGGTCCTAGAGGAGTAATTAAGGGAGAGTAATTAAGGCCAGAGGGGGGTAATTAAGGCCAGAGGGGGGTAATTTGCTCTATGGGGGGTAATTAAGGGAGGATAATTAAGGTCACAGGGTGGTAATTAGGATCATGGGGGGTTAATTAAGATCAGAGAGAGGTAATTAAGGCCTTGGGTGGGTAGTTAAGGTCATAGAGGGGTAATTAAGAGTTGGTAATTAAGCCCATGGTGATAATTAAGGTCGGAGGGGTGTAATTAAAGGGGGGTAATTACGGTCAGTGGGGTGTAATTAGGACCATGGGGGAGTTAGTTAAGGTCATAGAGGAGTAGCTAAGGCTATGGGGGGTAATTAAGGGAGAGTAATTAAGGCCTTTGGG
>NW_010180078.1:0-267 GCF_000695765.1 Mesitornis unicolor | reverse complement strand
CCCATTGGGGGGTAATTAAGGTCAGAGGGGGGTAATTAGGGCCATGGAGGGGTTAATTAAGGGCATGATGAGGTAATTAAGGCCATGGGTGGGTAATTAAGGTCATAGAGGAGTAGTTAAGGGTGGGTAATTAAGCCTATAGGGTAATTAAGGTCAGAGAGCGGTAATTAAAGGTGGGTAATTAAGATCAGAGGGAGGTAATTAGAACCATGGGGGGGTTAATTAAGGTCGGAGAGAGGTAATTAAGGCCATAGGGGGTAGTTAAGG
>NW_010180077.1:0-791 GCF_000695765.1 Mesitornis unicolor | reverse complement strand
ACTGTTATGAAAGGAAAAAAAAATCATTCCAGGCTAACCCAAAATAAATTCCTCACCCTCTCCAAGGCTAAAGAGATAGTGTGTGGTACTCTGTATCTCAGCTAGTAACCTGAGCATTCTGAAAAATGTGAGCGGCTCAAAAAGGGGCAGATGAACATGAGTTTAAAAAACCTGGCTATCATGCTCTGGCAAGCCCAAGGAGCTTCTCCCTCAGAGCAAGGGGAGTAGAGCAACACAGACATGAACGGTAGGACAGCCATTACCCACTTCCAAACGAGCCAAGCTGCTCAGAGGAACCAGACTTGCAGAAGGTTGCTGTGGAACGCGATTGTTTCACAGCCCAGAAAGCAAACCAACCAATCCTTCTTCAAAGAAATGACAATGAGCCAAGCAAGCAGAAAGATGAACAGAGAAATACAAGCAGTGATTTTAATTACATTTCCCTACTGCATTTTTCATTGCTGAAGGTTTTTCACTGGCTTTAACAGTGCCACTCAGACACTGATCAAGAATGAGTAGTTTCTCTGGTCACCATTCCCCAGCAATCAATGCCACTGGCTTTGCTATACTCATGGTTACCCAAGGTGACAACCAATTCAGAGGAGGTCCATCCACCTACCCAGATCTGCCTGGGCTTATTTCAGTTGAATATGTAACACAAGAGAAGAGCAGAGTGAACATTTCTGCTGCAGCAACTGCCATGAGAAATGGAAAAGGGAGGAGGAGAGTAAAAGACAGCCAGTCCTTTGGTTGAAGATTCAAAAAGTCAAGAATCTGTCAAAAAGTTTATT
>NW_010180076.1:417-1422 GCF_000695765.1 Mesitornis unicolor | reverse complement strand
TAACAAAAAGGCGATCACTAAGTGGCTGTCAGGGATGAGGATGCCCACATCCGATGCTCACTCAATTGATTTTTTAGATCCTGCTAATTGCCTCTTTTGCCACGATTTGCACCCAGACTGGAGGGTGCAGATGAATGCCCTGGTTATGGGTGTCCCCATGGGTGCAGGGGGTTTGGCATTTCCCCCCCTGGACCTTCAATATGCACCAAGGGGATGCTGAAAATTAAAGAAATAAATGTTTGGTTGGAAATTTATAGGCAAAAAAAACCCCAAATGGGGAAATTTAAAGGCAAAAACCCCAAACCAAAGCAGGCGCCCGGCAGAGCAGGGGGGAGGCTGGGGGTTATGGGTGTCCCCATGGGTGCAGGGGGTTTGGCATTTCCCCCCCTGGACCTTCAATATGCACCAAGGGGATGCTGAAAATTAAAGAAATAAATGTTTGGTTGGAAATTTATAGGCAAAAAAAACCCCAAATGGGGAAATTTAAAGGCAAAAACCCCAAACCAAAGCAGGCGCCCGGCAGAGCAGGGGGGAGGCTGGGGGAACAGCAGCCGAGGGAGCCGCTGCGCCCGTGCTGGCCACACGCTTGTAAACCCAGCCGAATTTGAGGTATAAAAACTCATTAAAGAATAACCAGAAAATGCAAACAGCGACAGAAATTAGTGAATGGGGCCCTCGCCTTCACACCCTGCTAAAAATCCCAATGCCAACGTCCCCGGTGTCTGGATTTGAGTCGCCAAAACCCGAAACGTGACCCATGGCCCAGGCCGCAGAGCAAAAGGGGGCGCCGGGGTTTGGTCGGAGCCAAAAGGAGCATTTATAAGTTGTTCTTTTTCTTTTACGCCACCCAAAAATACCCCAGACCAGTGAAAACTTATAAAGCCCAGCTAATGCCAGAGCAGCAGCAGCTGACCCATAAAACCTGCGCTGGATCCTGAGCTTTTCCTACATAAAGGAGCTGCTGAAGAGGGAAACCAGAGGCTGTGCTCTGGTTAAACTGGGGCA
>NW_010180076.1:0-386 GCF_000695765.1 Mesitornis unicolor | reverse complement strand
AAGGGATCCCCCCCCTGTTCAACAACCCCCACAGCATCCGCGCTGCTGGGCCCTGCCCGGACCCCTTTGGTGCTCGCAGTCGTTATCCTAGAAACACTCACAGAGACACAGATCTGCTTTAAATTCCTGAACATTTCATTTCCTTACCTGTTACAGAGCACAGTAACAATCTGGGATGATGAAGAGTTATCCCAGCCACAACCCCCTTCACTATTTTAATTTTAAAATGTCTTTTCTTTTTCAATTTTAATTTTGAACTGAATTTAAATTTATTTAAATGTCAATTTCAACTTTAATTTAAATATCTTTTAATATTTAATTTTTAAATTCTAAATTTGAATTTAAATTAAGATTTTAAATTCTATCTTTTTAATTTTAATTTTTAA
>NW_010180075.1:0-1882 GCF_000695765.1 Mesitornis unicolor | reverse complement strand
TGAAGCAGCTGCTGGCGGAGACTGAGAAGCTGTCGGCGGAGGTGCTGGGGCTCCGCGGGCAGAGCGCCCGGCTCCAGCTCCAGCTGGAGGTGAGTGACAGCACCCGGCATCAACCGCTGTCACCTGCCGTGTCCCCATCCCACATCCCCAGCTCATGTCCCCATCTCGTGTCTCCATCCCATGTGTCTGTCCCGTGTGTCCATCCCATGTCCCCATCCCGTGTCCCCATCCTGTGTCCCCATCCCGTGTCCCTTGGCACCCTCTTTGTCCTCCCACCTCCCTCTTCGTCCCCTCACCTCCCTCTTCGTCCCCTCACCTTCCTTTCGTCCCCAGGTCCAGCAGAAGAACCACCGGGACATCATTGCTGTCTACAGGAGCCACCTTCTCAATGCTGCCCAGGTGGGACCCCGCAGCCCCCTCGCTCCAGGGTGACGTGGGCTAGGGGGGACAATTTTGGCTGCAACACTGGGAAATACAAATTGGAGCCTGGCGCTGAATTTGGGCCAGCCCCCAGAGGCTGGATCCAGCCCCACAGCAAAGCTCTCCTCCCCACAGGGGTTCATGGACGAGGGGGTGCACGCGATGCTGCTGCGGATCCTGCGCACCGAGGGCTGAGGGGCAGGATCGGGCCCATCGCCCCCCCAACCATTAAACTGGAAAAACTGGGTGTCCCCATCCCGTGTCCCCATATCATGTCCCCATTCTGTGTTCTCATCCCATGACTTCTCGTGTCCCCATCTGCGTCCAGGTGTAGGGTAGTTTGGGGTAGGGGGTCCTGGCTGGGTGGGCCTGCCCCATTGGGGTGCCTGGTGGGGCTGGGAGTGGTGGGAGATGGGGTGCAGCACCCGAGGGGCTCCCAACACCCACCTTGGGCCCTGGCCAGTCCCCACATTCTGGGCCAGGCCTTGGTACTGGTGCTGGGAAGAGCGCGGGCCAGGAAGTCGTCCCTGTACAGGACCAGTTCCAGAAAAGACCAGCCCCAAATTGGACATGTCCCATACAGCACCAGTGCCATAAAGCACCAGTCCCGTATAGGACCAGACCTGTACAGCACCATTCCCATAGAGCACCAGCGCCATACTGGTCCAGCCCCATACTGGACCAGCCCCACACAGCCCCAGTCCCATACTGGATCAGCCCCATACTGGACCAGTCCTACACAGCTTCAGTCACATACTGGACCAGCCCCATACTGGACCAATTTTATGCAGACTCAGCCCCATACTGGATCAACCCCATACTGGACCAATCTTACAGACCCAGTCCCATACTGGATCAGCCCCATACTGGACCAGTCCTACACAGCTCCAGTCCCATACTGGACCAGCCCCACACAGCAGCAGCCCCATACTGGACCAGCCCCATATTGAATCAACCCCATACTGGACCAATCTTACACAGACCCAGTCCCACACTGGACCAGCCCCACACAGCAGCAGCCCCATACTGGACCAGCCCCATATTGGATCAACCCTATACTGAACCAGCCCCATACTGGACCAATCTTACACAGCCCCAGCCCCATACTGGACCAGTCCCGACTGACCCAGCCCCACACAGCAGCAGCCCCATACTGGATCAGTCCCACAGAGCCCCAGCCCCACACTGGATCAGCCCCATACTGGACCAGTCCCACACTGGATCAGTCCCATACTGGACCAGTCCCACACAGCCCCCGTAACCCCCGGGCTCAGCCCCCTCCCATCTCGTCCCAGAGGCGTGGCGAAGAAGAGTGGGCGTGGCTATAGAGGAAATGGGCGTGGCCAGCCCCGAGTGGGCGCGGCCGAGCGGCGGGCTCGGACTTGCGCGACGCTCCCTGCCCCCGCCCTCCCCCCTCCGTCCTCTGCGCCGTGCGGCCGCGGCGGGGCGCGGAGTTTGCCTC
>NW_010180074.1:25422-41207 GCF_000695765.1 Mesitornis unicolor | reverse complement strand
GGACTGGATGATCTTTTGAGTTTCCTTCCAACTCTTAAGATTCTGTGTGTGATAACCTGTGTGTCTGTAATGACAGCCTAACCTGGCTAACATGATTGTTCCTTTTCTCATGCCTTCCTCTCTTGCTATAGCATGGGAATTTGTTTCTATTCACCGTTGCATGCTAAACCTTTTGTCTGTACTTCTGAATCATGGAACAACTCTGTCCCTCAAGAGACAATTCATTCTTTAAGTGACCAATGTCTTCCTGCCATCTCACAACATTAGTTAAGAGGATAAGCAGTCCCTCAGAGAAACTCACGATCAGGATGTCCTATGTTAGGAGTGACCCATACCTTTGTTTTTTGACTAGATTTTCCTCAATTCCAGTGTATGATCTTTGCTTTTCCCTCCTGATTTCTCACTGTCCATCTGTCCCAGCATTGCACCTTGTTCTCATTGTTACACCAGTGAGGGAAGCGTTGTTTGTATGACAACACCTCCCATCCCGATCTGCCTCTGTGTTTTTTTCATTTTGTTCTGCAGGACTAGAACAGCTGTCCTGAGGTAATATGCCAAGCCCTTAACCTTGCATTATTCAAATCTCTCTCTAGGGGACCAGGAAAGTCTGTGAGCATCCTCCACTTATGGGAATCTTCTTTTGTCAGTTCATATGGTATTATCTCAGCCCTATTCCTCTTGCTAGATGGAAGAAGCCTATTGCATTAAACAAGTCATATTTTCATTGAGTCTGTTCTTCTGAAAAGACTGAGATGCTCACACTGGCTCATTAAGACAAAGAATGTGAAGACAAAGAAAGTAGTTTAAATGGGACATTTAACTAATCTCCTTTTAAAGCTCTGACACAAAAAACTCAAAATGAATTACAAGGAAGAGAAGGAAAACGTATGAAATAGAATCTACATCAGTAGATTTTGACAGCTGCAATATTATAGGCTGAATTAATGTTCCATAAATATACATTGGGCATTTCCATTATAGTAATGTCAGCTCTCATTGTCAGTTGAACAGGTGCCTATACAGTAAACCACATATGACTTCTGAGCCGTACCTTGAGTTGTATTATTTGATATAAAATGATACTATTGTATGGTTGGATACAGCCAGTCTTTAATTTTTCTACTAAAAATTTAAACTAAAAAATTCCCACCAAAAAAAAAAACCACAACCAAAAAAACCCATGGGACAAGTCTGTTATATTCATCATACCATAGCATATCTCAAAGTGAGGTGATGTGATGTGGATTGATCAACAATAAATACATAGACAGAAAAGCCCATTAGCCATTTTCAGAGCTATTTGTAAGGCAAAACTGAGATGAGAACCCAGCAGTTAAAACATTGGTGTTCTTTTTCGATATTGAGTAGGTGCCGTCAAGAAATGGTGGCTATGGAACTAATTAGAAAAGTACTTCCAACACCCAAAAGGAAAAGATGTGAAAATGAGGACATTTCTGATTTAAAGAGACATGGAATCACTGACTGCCTGTAGTAGATGAAAGTGGGATAAACTTTTTGTGAGAATGGTATGGCTTTTTCTTCCTTCCAAATAAAAGTCGATGAAATTGAGGTTTTGTTTTATTGCACCTTATTTACTTCTTTTTTTTCCTCTTTTTCAGCTTTTTTTGAAAAAGATTAGGGACATGCAGTTTGTCTGTACACGTGATACAGGAGAACTTTGGCATTAGTCCACCCCTCGGGGAAGTATTACTACAGTGTTTGAAAATCTCTGCGCATCCAGCAAGCAACAACATAACAGATGGGTGAGTTGGTCACAGTAGCAAAGACTTTTTCTTGCATTACCACATCACAGAAAGCTTCTGAGAGAAAGTCTCAACTTCACACAGCCTTAACATCAAGCAAAAGTGAAATAGAATTTTTCACATCCTTACATTGCCTAAGAAGCTACTCAGAATGAAATGTCACAGTTCTCCTTAGCACAAAAGTAAATGTGGGATATAATTGTTTGTCAGCTTCTATTTAAGTTGTGGTTCAATTCAAATTACAGGCATGCTTAATTTGACCACAGCCAACTGTCTAAACAAGCAAGCTTCAGTACTTCTACTGCATCAGCAACCAACTTAATAACATCAGCTTACATTTTTACATGAATTTTCTCTAGCTTACTGGAAATGCTATTTCCTCTGCTCACTGCCATAGGCGAGTTACCTGTAGTGGAGCTTAGTTTCAGATACATTGAATATAATGAGGAAAGCCAGCATCAGACACAAGAATACTGCCAGCAGCAATCTCTAAGAGAGTCTGTTTTATTATAATTCTGCCTCATATTCCCATTTCACAGGAAAACTATACTGGAAAAAAAAAAAGAAAAAAAAAGTGATTAGATAGGCCTAGTAGAATTAGTGTTGTCATCACACCAATCCTCTAGTGAAAATTGTGTGACATGGTATAGGTTCCCATCTTTAAGACTAGATCCAACCTATAGTGTTTGGGTAAGTTCAGTCCTCCTGCCTTGCTTATGACCATAAAAGAAACTTAGTAGTGAAGCAGGGAGCAGACACAAGGATATTTGCTGACTGCAGTCATCACTTTATCCATAAAAGCAGCTGTATTACTAATGCAGTCCAAGGAGTCTGCTATTACCAGCAATTCAAACTGGCAAACTACAAAGTTATGGAAATAACGTCTCAGTCTGACCTACCCTTGTTCCTTTCTCCTTTAAGCTCTACATCTGTGTGAGTCTTGCTTGTCTCAAAAATCCTTCAGCTTCTAAAGTATTTACAGTGTTGATGCTTTTATAGACAGGCATTACTTCCTCATGTGGTCATTACAGTTAAGCAGAATGCACCACTCCTTTGATTCCATTCCAATTAATTGACACTACGGTCTTGTGTATAAGAACTAATCTAATACCAGTTCTACGGATTCTGTTTCATTAAAGATCTTGGCAGTAAAACAGCCAACCCTGAACTGAACTGTTAAATAATCCTACCTTAGTTTCTCTTTTCTCTGCCTGAAAATAATGAAATTCACAACTCCACACAACTGTAGAAATAATAAGAAACCTCAGGGATTTTGTCAAGGTCTGTACAAAGCATGGTGTGGCATTCACTAAGTGACCTTGGAAAAGCAGATGTGGCCAAGATTTGAACCTAAAAGTGTTAAATCCAAAGCTTTGATCATTAAGCAACAGCATTCTTGACAGATCACTAAAGCTTGTGTTTCTCTGAAGTTCCTCTCAGAAAGCTCAAGAAGAAAGTTACCGAATAGCATTCTTCATCCAAATTCTGTAAACTTTTTGGGTCTGTATGCTAAGATATAAACAGCATGAGAATGGTCTGCTTTGTGAGGGTTTCAGCATTCTCTTTTTCCCTGAAGACCAGTATACTTCATAAGTGGTCTTTCCCACTATGTTTTTTCAGTATCATCTTTTGCTCATAAGTGGGAAAATTATGTATATCTAAGGCTTACACCGACCTCCTGCATATTAAAAACCAGTGTTTTCTTGGTTTATACTCATTAGTTCAGCCTGTATTATCATATGCATTGTTTGTTCTATCTGTTCTTAAATTCAAGTCATGCTCTGTGCCAAATGCAGAGACATTTTAAGAAATATTATATTATCGTCTGCCTCCCCAGCCAAATACAGGACTTTACTGCGTCAAACACTGAATTTACTAAGATGAAAAGTCTGTGTAATATTGGTCCCAAAATGTAGGTAGTAGTGTTATTTTTTCATAGCTTCACATACACCTCTCTTGAGGAGTTTTCTTTTAGCTTAAGTCTTGGAGACAGTACTTTTGAGCCAATATTATGCTGTGATAATTCTTTGAAACTTTATTTTTTTATATTAGCACCACTGGACAATATCCTTCTTTGAGTGAAACACCATCATTTACCAGTAGCTTATATTCAGACTAGTCCCTGTAGCACAATTCAGAAACACATTTTCTATTTACATTTGTCTCTCTCTGCTCTCATTTCCCTTCCCAGAGCTTTTCTCCCCATGCTGTAGTAGGCCTGAATTTTGATGAGGCCAAAACACAAAGCAGTCATCATGAATGACTTATTTAGATGCACAAATTTTAGCATACTGCTGATTCGGTTACTACATCAGTCAAGTTCCCTGACTACTCTTCCTGAGATGTAGCAGCTCCAGAAGGATTTGGAGAAATACTACAATAGCCTGAGAGTTGCATTTGTTCTTGCTTTTGCTGTTGCCTGGCCCTGATTAGAAGAAATGTTCCTGTTAGTTAATTACTTTCACAGCAGTGACAGATGGCCAAAGGGGTGCCTGTGCTGGAAAAACAGAGAGGAAAAGGGTTAATGTTGCAGATCACCTCATTCTCCTTTTATTTAAGGGATTTAATGGTGTGATTTCTCATTGGGGCTGGAGCAGTGATTGGAGAATCAGGCCCATGAGGTTTAGTGACCTCGGGGTGACGGCACTGCAGGTGTGTGGCTAACAAGGTACTAATTGGGTACCAGAGTGAGGATGAAAGCAGTTACAAGCAGTTGGTCAAGAGGCAGCATTGTACCCCAAAGAGCTGCAAGTGCAGAGCTTCATGACTGGGAGGAGACGCAAGCTGTACTCCTATCTGGTTCAGTGCTGAATCCTGTGTCGCAAGCGCCTTCGATGGGAAGAGCAGCCTTTCGCTGACAGTGCTTCTCTGTGCTTTTCATGCAAAGTCCTGAATCTGGGAGAAAAGTTAGACATTAAATTAATGGGTGCAGATGTGGCTCAGTGAGTTATGTTTTCCTGAGAGCACAGATACAGAGACAAAGTCCTTCAGTGAGAGGATGCAGATTCTGCATCTTCCTTCCTTCTGAAATCTTAAGAAAGTTGTGATGCCTTAATTTCTCCGTCCTATTCCCTCCCTCCCCCATTTTATTTTACATTGTCAGATCCATGAAATCTGCTCTGCCTTACTGTTTGCTGTCGGTACATGAAATGCCCACCTGCTAACACAACTTCACTATGCTCAGGGGTCCTTTACAATTGAAAACAGAAAAAATGAGAAAAGGGTTATAGGCAGGAGTCTGAAGGTGTATTTCCAAACTGCACAACCTCAGGGGTGAAAGCCATGGTGTCATCAGTAAGGCAGCAGCGAGAAGAGCTGTGACTGTCGTTTTGGTACTCCAACTGCTACAGACTCTTGGCTGTTGTTTCCCTGGTAGAGTGCTTGATTTTCAAACTGTACTTTTTGCAAGGAAAGAAAGAAGACACCTGCTTTGAGACTGTAAAACCTAGCTTATACATCACTTTCATTTAAAGCTTGATGCAATATTTACATGCCTCCTTCATAATGCAAATTCCTCATCCTTTCCAGGCAGCTGCACATGTCTTTGTTTACTTTTGCTTTGAACAAAAGATGCAATATTGACAGCCTTGTCATCTACAAATGTTTACCTTTCAAATAAGTGGGAGTAAGGGGAAAAAAGGCAAAAATAAATAGCAAATATATTAGTAGGAGTGCTTATAACATGTTCCACTGTGGAGTTTTGTGTTGGGGTGTTTTTTTGTTTGTTTGTTTGTTTTTATGAGGCATCAGCTGCACTTTAAATTGCTACTGAGATGAATGGAAGCTAATAGGAGATGTTTCTGAAGTTTGTTCTTTAATCAGATCAGACTACATCTTATTAATAAAAGTGACTACTCTGAGCAGAACTGTCTGCAGTTAAATAATCAGTTTTGTTATTGAGAAGTGATTAAATTGCCTAAGGAAAAAATTATAAATTACACCTGGTTTACTAAGATTTAAATTAAGGGCTTTTCTTTCCCCCTAATCAATCTACACTGAATTGCTTTTCTGTTTTATTTATTTATTTTTCTGTCTTTATTCTTTTTTTTTTTCCCCCTGTATTACAGGCACATTGCTTATTCCGTAACATGCAGCTCTGCTGAACTCTGTATTTCATACTATACTGCAAGGAACAATGACATCAGCCTCCTTCATTTAAATGATGAGAAAACTGAGGCACAGAGAAGGAAAATGTAACTAGGAACAAATGTAAAGTATGAGGTGGCATAAAAGTGAATTTTAAACTATGCTGAAGAAAAGAAAATGAGTAATGTAAAATATCGCTTTATGCAATGGGTTGCAATGGGTATGATTTTAAATAATGAGAAGATTACCTTATTTCTTTTTTTTAAAGAATATTTGCATATTGACAAGAAAAGGAAAACAATTGATGATTTTTTCACAGTTCTGGTTGCTTAACAAATCATCTTGGTTATCTTTATTGATAAATTTGCTAGAAGGTAGGATATGGGAAAATATGCTTAGAACAATTGACTTTAGAGAAAGCCCGAACTCTTCATTTCAGAAAAGTATTCCAAAGAAATAGACCATAATGTAAATTCTTCCTGATTTAGACCATGACTCGGCGCTTAACTTCAACTGAGTTATTATATCCATTTGACTCTTAAGCACTTTGCTGACCTGAGGTCTTAAAGAGACCCCCTGCGATGGTTCCTTGTTGGTCTCTGGTGGCAGTTCTGCTTGAAATTTTAGCACAGGAGAAGATGTGGCTCCAAATTCCCACTCTGTTTGTTCAGCTAATTTCTCCAACTTGAGAACATCCTTCCCCAGTTCAGGCTTGATTGCTTGATTACAACACTGAGAGCACTGATGGCACTCCAAAAAGAATGCTTCATAATTAGCACTACTGATAAGCAAGAGCAACAACATTAAAGTAATGGTTAATGGGCAGAGTGTAACAATGTTAATGGGTCAAATTCTCTTCTTGCCTCACAGTGCAGCTGAAAAAAGTTTATTCTTTTTATTCCTCCTACTTCATACTGATAATTGACAATGTTAGACTCAAGGCATCTTCTAGTACAAACCTCTCCCATACACCTTAATTAGAGCATAAAATACTTCCCCTAACTTACACACTGTACAGACCAAGTCCCCACTTCCCACAGCAACAGGTATCCATCCCATAATAATTATTGTCACTGACACTCTGAGGGGACAGAAGCATTATGGTGCACCATGAAGGAGGTGAAATTCAGGTCCCATAGGAATGAGCTCAGGATCTCACTGAGAAATTTTGGTGGTGTTATTCCCAATTAACCAAGATATTTATATATAAGGGGAGCTCCCTTGGCCCTTGTTCCTCTGTTCATATACAGGGGAAAGTTTTATAAAATAATAGAGTCATAATGCACCCAGGATTTGATTGAGTAAAACCAGAAACTTTTTTGACCCAGACAGAGACTGCAAATCTGTAGGACTCCAAGACTACAAGAAGTTGACTTTGGAAATATAATTACTGAAGTTTGGGCTTGTCAAATGGTCTAGGTTCTCCAAATTGGGTGGAAACTACTTATGAGTGTAGGGCTGGGACTCTACAGCAGGGTACATCCCCTGCCATTGTCTACTGCACTCCGCACAAGCGCTCACTCTCTCTTGGATCAAAGGTATGTCTCTAGGTACAGTGCATAGCTGCAGTCCAACCTTGATGCAATAACTGTAAGAAAAGGCAAGAGGAAAAGAGGTAGCTATTTCCATGATATGAACAGGTGGTCAGAGGAATTCTTATGACCCCAATGTAACTGATTCTTCCAGAGGTAGTTGCAGACAGTTTCTAAACCTTCAAGCTCAGTCTTTTTTTATTATTATTATTATTATTTTCCCCCCCCCCCAGCTTTTTATTTCATGTACTTAACTGGCTGGTTTTATTTTTACTTTCTTCTACTTATAACCTTCCCCAGGAAGCTTAGGAATAAAATTCTTTAAGTGAGATTCCAAACAAAACATGTGACAAAAACCCCCTTGAACAAACAAAAAGGAAAGGAAAAAAAGGAAAAAAAGAAAAAGACCGTATACTCTTTTTATTTTATTTTTCCTTCTTGCAGTTAGGTGGTGTTTGTTGACTTAAAAAGCATGAGCTCAACAAGCTTTTAGACTTGAATTTTCCGTGTGTTTAATCCCCTGTGGCATATGGAGGGCACCCTAACTTTGAAGAATAGAAGGATGCAAACCCAAGTGACTTGGTTACTATAGTTGTGATTTTGCCAGTGCATAGTTACATGTACATATGCATAGTTATGTGCAACATATATGTGTATTAAACAGATGTATTAAATACATTGTGCACTCAGATATAATTTTTATATATATACATATGTACATGTACGTAACTTCTGAACTTTTCAGGCAAGGGGAAGACAGAGGAAGAGGCATGCTTTCTCATGACAGTGTTTAGTTCCAAAATGAAATATTTCAGTATTTGGAAATTACACACAATCACTAGTATTACAGTCCTTCATCTCCACATAGCATTCAGGACTATAGTTTTTAATATTGACCTGAGGCACTGAGACGGAATAATGGGGGCAGGGGGTGGATTTTCCTCTCATGTTTCCAGAAGCTGTGATCCGTTCTGTCTCCTCCAAATGCAGACCCAACAAGTATGACACTTCATAGGCAGCTGTTCTCAAGAGGATCAGGATATTATCACTGCTTCTCAGGCTACTGGGCACAAGCAAGCATTTGCAGAGCTCAGTAGGAAAACTGGAGTAGTGGGAAATCACATTTAAATATCCTTTTGTTTCTCTCCTGAATATACCAGTAATGGGTATTGGGTTCTCTATGACATATGTCCATTGAGGTCAGGAAGTGTGTGTACCTGTAAATGCTGCCACTGCAGTCCTCAAATTTATTTTGGGTGAATTATTCATTATATCTATGAGCCTCCAGATGTCAGGGAGAAGTAATGGACTGCAAACCTTTAGCAGATCTAAACTGCTACTAGTGGATATGAGCCCTGATCTCTGAAGATACTTGGTTCTCAGTTCTTATTTCAGATCCTTCTCTACACTTCTCAGTCCCACCATTACAGTGGGAATAAAATGGGATAATGACTCTATTCCAGGGCATTAATGGGCAGAACATGTTTGCAATGTGTTTAGCTGCCATCAATATTAATGCACTCATTTGAGGGGCAATAAATTGATATAGTGTGGCCTCATAATGCATAAAAATTGCATCAGCTTCAGAGCTGTAATGGAAAATTCCTCCATGAATAGAAGTAATTGGGGAAGGAACTTTTCCTAAAATCATTTTATGTAGCACTTTGAATATTCAGCACTGGACAAGATCACTCTTGCTGTCTTCCCTTAGGATGTCAGTGGGACAAAAACTTAAGGTTATTATGATGTAAAAAACCCATTAAAAATAACAAGTGAATAAATTGTCTTTGTTGTTTCAGAAAAGAAAAGTAGTTTCCTTCTGTAATGACTAAGTTAGAAATAAATAAATTATATTTATCCCCAGCTTTATTAGTCTGGGAAAATAACTGAATAAAGTCCTAAGAAAAAGAAAACAGTGCATTAGGACAGATCTATGTCTATTTATCCACCTATCCCATCGTCTCACTTCCAGCCAAAAGGAGATGTCAGAACAGCTTGATGAGTGGTCACTCGGGTAGTATCTATATCAATAAATTAAATATTACTCTTCTGTGCATTGAATGTGATTGTCTACACTGTTATTAGAAGTATTCCTGGGCTGGTTTTGGTCTGAACCGACTGGTACATCCCCAAATAATTCCTGATCATCAGTGATCATTAGCATGAGTTAAATGCCCAACAGGTACTTGGAAGGTGTCCATCCTCTTCTTAGGGCTGTGTAGATTAACAGCTTGAATATGAGTAATTTTGTGCTTTTTCACCTCTGTGACTGAACAGGCCCAGGGATTTATTTAATTTATAGCTATAAACATAGCCATCAAAAACTTCTGTGACTAAGTCATTTAAGAGCTGGTAAAAACTCTGCTATATTTATTTACCTAAGCCAGAAAACATATATATGCCGTAGCAGGTTGACAACTCTGTTTAAAAGAAAAAGAGATGTGCAGAGATTAATCCACCAAATCATGTTTAAATGTTTGTACAAGATAGGCAGAAGGAAGATTCTCTTTTGTGTGTGTTAGCACACGTCACTCATGACTGGTAACACCTCTTCTATTCCAGGCTCTTGAACAGGACACCAGTTGTGACAAATAGCACTTTTAAGTGAGGTGAGAAGGGCTTGATGTGTGCCACAGAGGGCTCGCCAAAACCACGGCACCAGCAGATTCAGTCTCTGAATTAAAGTGTAGCCAGTGAGAGACTCAGACTGACTTAAAGAATAGATGTTATAAGGCATGGAGTTAGATAAACCTATGAAAAGTAATTTTTTTTTTAAAGTCAAGTCACCTACTGCATTTTCTTGCAGACTGATTTAGAAAAATTTGGCAGATTATTTAGTCATAATCCAGACTGCAAGTAATAAATAGATGACATCCCCTACCCACCCCCCAAATTATTAAATACATAAATGTATAAAAGACTCCTCATGTCTTTTGATTTCCCCTTCCACCAGCCCCACTCCTGCTGAGGTCTGATCCAGCAAACCAGCCAGAGAGAGAAGGTATACTACACTCAGCAGCCTGCCAAAATAGAGATGTAGAGAGCTGGATGACAACAGCATGCTGAAAAACACCATAGCCCATGGCTCCTCATTATGCTCATATCTGTAACTCTATATCCTTTCCTGGGGTGGATGCCTTAGAGTACCTCTGTGCATATCCTGAGGTAAGAAATATCCAGCTAAGACTGAGAGGGAAATGCTGCTCTGGCATTGAGAGCCACAGTGTAAATCTAGGAAGTGAGCAGCTTTGCAGTTCATTCTTCCTCTTGGATCTCTTTTGATGGGTATGACCGTGAATCTATAGAGGTTTTTCTTGATTTGAGACAGGCCACAACTAAGCCTTAAAAAGCTGTAGGCATGATGAAGATGAGAAGAAGGGTGATGATGGACCAGACGGCCCTGTGGTGTGAAGAAAGGACAAGGAAAATGTAAAATACCTCTTAGCCATGAAACAGAAAGCCTGAGAAAAGAGGTAGCAAACTGGAGATTTTCAAAGGGGTCCATGAGAGCTGGGTGCCTATCCTCCATCACTGCTCTGGGAGGCTGCTGTTACTACCACCTGTGACTCAGTTTCCCGTTCTATGAACTCATTACATCCATAGGCGACTTTAGGTCACCTTTACTATTCATCTCCCACTAATATCAAAATTCATATTGCAGTAACCGCTGGGCACCATTCTCCTGACTCAGCACCTGACATATTTGGTGTTTTTTACAGAAAACAGCAGAACCTGCCCAAGGCAGCTGGTAGGATCCGGATTCATGTGTCCCTCATTGCTCTCTTTAATTTCCCGGCACAGGCAGCAGTGATCAGCAGATGTCTCAACACAACTGTTGTCTTCATGGAACCTGCTGCCTCCTTGTTTCCAGTTCACCAGGGCACCCCATCAAGCTCGCAGTGACTCCATGTGCGCTCAGTGGGGAAAGGGCCCTTTCTGGAGTCTAGGACATAATAGTGCTGAGGAAGGAGGGATAAAAAAGCAATGCAATCAGTAGCAGGGGGTCTTTTCAGACACAAAAAGACTGGATTCTTTTCCTCTTTCTTTCTTTAACTGCTTTCTCATTTACATTTAGAAAAATGACATATAGTAATTAGATTCCCTACTCTGCCAAAACTTTAAATAGGATCCTTTAAAAATAGCCTTTAAAATTTCAGGTCTTTTTTTTTGTCCTTTTTTTTCTTTTTTTTCCCCCAGAGATGAACAATAGCACCAGTCTGCTCTTTTAACACTTTTTTAACAATAGTCACTTGGAAATATAGCTTGAATGCTGACAGATTTTGACTAACGCAGAAAGTTTTGGAGCCTATTGTGGCACTTTCTGTCTCTTTTACTTTCTCTCCCTCCACCTCTCCCTTTTGCCTCTTCCTTTCTCTCACCATTGACAATTTATGTGTTTGTAATTGAAGAAATTCTATTCTTAACAACTTACAGTTGTATGAGTTGTCGCTCTTGACGGTGATATGGGTGCTGTTTCTGCAAACTGAACACATTTGACTGCTAATTTCCTATTGAAGACACTGGAAGGTTCCTGAAATTAATGGTGTAAGACAAGTTTACAAACTGGTATGCTCTGATGTGAAAATTAGAGTGCCTCCTTTGCAGAGGCTAAGTACAGGAGTTTGGAATAGCGGTGAGCAGCCTGCATACTCATAAAGCTCCTCAACAAGGAAAAAAAATACAAAAAGAACGGCTGGTATTTCAGAGACTTGGAAACTTCAAGAGACAGAAGAAAAATATCAGAGAATATGTAAGGAAGGAGAGGGGGAAAGCAGGCTTGTTGGCACTAAGAGGAAATTGCAGGACTTTTCAAGCAGAAAACTCTGTTTTACTCAGAGAAATCAACAGCTTTGTTAAGTACCTGCTGTTGGCATCTTGTTCCAGTATAGTATATGTTGAGCTCTGTTTATAGGAAATTGTGGGGATTTTCAAGCCAGCAAGTCCCAGCACACTACTTCAGTTGCTTAAGAAGTAAAACTACCAGAAGAAATTCATAAAACCATGGAAGTTGAATCTTTTATTCCATCCATGTTAATCAGGAATAATCCAGATAAAGCCACTGGAATATTCTGCCAAAGTAAAACACGTCGATGAGAGAAGAAATTGCCCTATCTCTTTCAAGTAATGAAAGAATAGTCCTAGTCAGTTATTTGCTCAGAAACAACAATACGCTTCAGATATGCAGGAAACCATTACAGTTGTTGTCTAAAAAAATTCTGAGATAGTGACTCTCCTTAACACAACATGTCTCATGAAGTAAGGAAAGTCCTTAGCCATACCTAGATTCTTCTAATTTTCTCTAGAAGTCTCTACTAATATTTTCTTGTGGTAATTGGTAAGAAAAAAACTAGCTTCTCTGTTTATTTTATTTTTTTTTTGCTATCAAGATCTGTGATTACTTCTATTCTGTTCTGTTCTGTTCTGTTCATTCAGAACACAATCTATTCCGTTCCGTTCCATTCCATTCCATTCCATTCCATTCCATTCCATTCCATTCCATTCCATTCCATTCCTTACTCTGGAATCTACACATGTGAGCTGAGAGGATTATTTTATATTTTTGTTTTGAAATTATGCCACTTTTAGCCACAGGTAATATCTCATGGTGTAGACTTTGTTATGTCATTAATAGTAGGACTAAATGCAATTCTAACTTTATGCATTTTTTTTAATTGAGATAAAACCATGTTAAAATAAAAATAAATTACATTTAATTTGTTGAGATTTTTAATATGAATCACATAATTAAACATGTTGTTACCCACTTTAAGGAAATAACAGTGTATTCTTACTATTCTGAGACACCTGAAAGACCTTTCCAGACTATGAAAATATCAGGAAATTTTTATACAATATGTGTTACCTAAAAGTTTTTAGAAGTGAAGAAAAAGGGAATTACTGTTTCACTGCCCTGTCCTCCTTCTAGATGACCTACTCACCACCAGTGTTTTCTACGAGTTATATATATTTTCTACAAGTGTTGGTATCCCAAACACAAATGACTGCAGTTTTATAACTTACGTTTAGATTTTATATCTTTGCAAAACCAACAAATAAAAAAAATACCACCAAGATTTGTCCAGCTTCCCTTCCAATGGAAAAACAGAATAACATTAAAAACAGAATATGTGAAGCTGTTTTTCTACCACTCAGAGTAACTTTTAAGTAGGTGATCTTGGGATGAAATAAGTCTTGTTAAATCTTCAAAGTAAGAATAAACAGGAATAGAGTGTTAATGCTTATCTGAAATTTCATCAAGAAGCAAGGGATGAACTCAGGCTCTTTGGAAAAGTACCACAAGAGCCTTTGTAACTATGAATGATCAGTGCTCTTCCATGTGGACTTATCTTAAAGGGGCTTTTAATAGTAACTTCTACTGTTTTTTTTTCAGAAGATATATTTTCTTGTGTATATGTAACTACTTTCATCCATAACTCATCCTCTTTGTCAACAATAATTATCATCAAGGGAAATATATAGGTTAAAATACTTGAAGTGAGTGTGTTTTTTTCTGCTATTTTTCTAGTGAACCGAATCATGGATGGAAGGAAAAAAACCCAAACAACAGACAAGAGACATCAACTGAGAAATACATGTTCTGTACACCAAGAACTAATTTAATAAGCAGCCTCTCCCTGCTAGTGGGCGATTAAACTAAATTGCCAGTCTAAACTTTTCTATCCTGCATTTCAAATGTCAACACATTACATTGCTATTCCTCTTAATTTCTCACTAAGAAAATGCAAAATGAATTCATTATGCTGGAGTAAGTGGAAAAAATGATTAGTTTCTCCAGAAGAGTAGGCAATGGGGAGAGATTGGGCAAGGCGATTATATTGAGATATTTGAATAGCTGGCCATTAGCAAGAGGATCCCCATTACTTTGCTGATAATTATATCCTCTTCGCTATGACTTCCCAGTGGAATAATACAATGTTCCCAGTGCAGGAGATAATGAAAAATACCATTCAGGTGGTACATATATGCCAAGAATAGTGTGTTGTATTTCTTCCCTTCCCCCATCATGTAGATTGCAATAGCACACACCTACGCGATATGTTAATGTGTGTTTGGTTGTTCAAGGCTCTGTATAGGGCAAATAAATGTATCTTGAAAATGGAGCTGGCAGTGGAATATCATTCTCCCAGTGTAATTAACTCCCATGTTTAGTTGGCCTGGTGTATTGCTGAGTACATTTTTGTTAGCTATTATGTAAATGACTTTCAAAGCCCACCACACTGTAATAATGAGGACTTTGGAAGGGATCTTACAGAGATGAAGTTATTTTGTTTTTTAGAGAGTGGTGGTGGGAACTAGAGCTGTATGTTTCTTCTAATTAATCCATCATTTTGCAGACAAGTTTCTGTTCAGCAATCAAAGAAAATGAAACAAATAAACAAACAAAAAAGGAAAAAAGGAGGGAAAATGCAGCACGAGAACACCCACTCATTTACAGGAACTATTTTCTTCCAAGTGATACAGAAAATCTCTCATGTGTTATTGCTGCCTTATCACTTCTTGGCATTTTTATTGCTGTTTTATTTTCAGTTTGGGGGAATCTTGCTGCGTACTGTATATCTGTCTCAGATTCATTAATTTTCACAGAAAACTCAATTTGCATCAAAATACTTTGCTGTTTGGCTGTGGCTTTACATACCTTGGGGCCTCATGGTTTGCATGAGAACTTTGTCTTCAAATTATTTACAAGACGGGAGAAAAGCAATGCTGCTGAAATTGCCTAGGTTAGAATATCACAAAAGGAAGTAAAATTATGCTGTTAGTTCCTCCTGTGAAAGGGTTATATTGGGTTATATTGGACTACCCATGTGACTGGGTTGGTTTGATTTGGTTTTGCTATATTCTAGTATTTAATAAGAACCATAAATTAATGTAGCTGAAAGTCAATAATGACCTGTGGTAACCAATTTTTCACTGTGCATGTTCCCAATTAAAAACAAACAAACAAACAAAAACCCAAACCAAACAAACAAAAAACCCACAACAACAAAAAGCAACGAGTATTAAACATTTAGAAGTCATTCAGGAACCTTTTTATTTTTAAATTATATACGCAGAAATATTCAATTGGATACTATTAAAGAATGTTATGAAGGAAAGTGATCAAAATTTTTGAGGCTGGATTCTCTTCTTACTGACTTTACAATCTCTCTGGCATGAATTTGAATGGCTTTAGTGCAGAGAGAATAATTTATTTTTTTTTCTTCTTTGTCTTGTTTTCTGGTTGGGGAAGAGGTTCAGATACCAGAGAGGAACTGAATTACTTTTCATGGTCTTAAATTCCACCTGCTACAAAATTAAGTTTATTTTCTCTGTAAAAATCATTGTATCAGTGGACAGTAAAATAATTTCTAACATGTTCATTTTTTTTTTCCACGAAGGTTGT
>NW_010180074.1:24487-25391 GCF_000695765.1 Mesitornis unicolor | reverse complement strand
AAGTGTGGCAGAAGTCCTGGATGTCCTTTTGTATGTGGACATCTGTGTTGATAAAAATTTCAGAGGGTATGAACATCTGCAGTTTCAGCTGGCATTATCAGATGTTTTGAGCACCCAGAATATATGAAAATCATGCCCTTTGGAATAGAAGCCGAAATAAGGATGTGGAAGCTATTCATTTATGCAATAATACTGGAGAAATGTAGCTGCCAAATGCAACAACATTATAGCATATTTGCAAATACATAGTTGTGTATATACCTGAAACGAGTTGGTCCTGTTCCCTACAGTTTGGTGTTTTGACTTTCCCTCCTTTTGTTCTCTCTTGTGTCACTTCACACCTTCCTTTTCCTTCTGTAATTCCTTTTCTTTTTTCTTTTCTTCAGTTTTGTAAGCTGCCTTCTTTTTTATTAAATCTTTCTCTTTTCTGCCTTTTCTTTTTTCAGAAAAATATTCCTTTTCCTCACATAGATTTGTAGTTCTTTTGTGCAAAGAAAATTTTTAGAACGTTGTGAATACTCATTGCTCCTTTACTATTTTAGGGTTTAATAATTTTATAAGCAGTGTGTGGTGACACTCTGTATATGAATTGAGAACTTGTAATCCCAAGTTAAAATGATTGCTTTTTTCTACTTTTCTTCCTTTGGCAACATATATGAGTTGTAAAATGACCAGAAAATTTTAATATTTGGCTAAGCTTGCAATCACTAATATGCCCATTTACAGCAAGAACAGAGTGCTTCTGAATAAGTATTCTTGTATAATAGACCAAAGAAGTAAGTTTTCCTGTGTTTTCCCATATTTTATAGAACATGTACTCTGAAAATATATGTGTGTGAAGAACCTTTCAACTATTTGGTAACTTTGGTGGTAACTAAACAGGAGTGAATGCTTATGACTTTTT
>NW_010180074.1:0-24453 GCF_000695765.1 Mesitornis unicolor | reverse complement strand
TATCTGTAACACATATTACTATTAATATTCATGCATGTCTTCCAAATAGTTTCAGGTTTTGGTGACAACACACTGAAAGAAAATCTGCTTCCACGCACTATGTATAAATTAGATGGATGAATTAGATGGGTAGAAAGATTAGATAGATTGTTATTTCATAATGGGTTTTATTTTTTATTTTATTAATATTTGCTTAAATTCATGCTTAATGTTTCATTTCATTAGTGTTATGCCTAATGTTATTTCAATTAGTTTGAAGGGCCTTTTTGTGTTTTATGTAACACAGCTTGAAAAGCTTGGACAGAATCATGGAAATGGAATAAATCTGTTAGCATCAATCTAATTGTGCAATCTACTCAGTGGTCTTGAAAATCAATCAATACTAAACATGTTTTACATATTTCAATATGAATTTCTTCCTGTCACTCAGCAATGGTAACTCACCATAAAAATGTATATTTTCAATGAAAAATTATGAACTTTGAAGACTGGAATCTTATTCTGCAATCTGTGTTCAAGAAAATAAATTTAGCTTGCCTTACAAATGACCTAGAGAGGCCTCCTACTGAAAAGTGATGGTTTTCATTCTCCATCTTCAGTCAAATTTTAGCATCCTTCCTGAGGGAGCCAGCTGTCACTTGGTTAAGGCTTTGGAAATCTAGGCACTTGCCTATGTTTATTTCATCAAGACAATTCATATAATGTGGACACATCCAAATAGCTATTAGAGAGAGCGTTAACTTCCACTTGGTCACTAAGGCTGAGATTCATCTGACTAAATGTAGACAACAGTGAGGTAGCCACATATTTTTCACCTTGTCACCTGAGTCAGTGAGGGAAAAAAGGTCACAATTCATCTTGTCCTATATATTTTCGGAATATATCAGATTAATTACTACTCCTCTCTCTAGACAATAATGGAACCTAACTGAATGGCTCAGAGATAGATGTTCAGTGTAGCTATCCAAAAGTAAAGATGATGTATTACAACATAAATATTTTGGGTTTTTTGCTATAAGTTCAGAGACATTTGTATTCAGTTTCTCAAGACTGTTTCAGGCTAGCTGCTTAAACACTCTCCAAGCCTGTCCTAGTCTGACTTTTGAGTCAAAGACAAAACAGACAACTCTGAAGGATCATTCATCTGACCTGGTGTTTGGCATCTGAGCTTCCCTGTTGAATATTTGTGTTTCATTTTGTGTCTTTCAGTATGATTCTGCCCGTAGAGGTTTTCTGCCTAAAAGACATATCTAAATTTGACATCTGTCCCGTTCTTGTGTCACAGAATGTAGCCACCACTGTAATATCTGAACACTGTTTCAAGTCTTTTGAAGATTTAGACCTTCAAAGATTTTTAAAGAACTATTTAGACACGTACCTCAAAATCTTATGACATTACACTACCCTTAGGTAATACATGCCCAGATCTTCTTGTTGATCTGAGAAGCTTTGAAGCTCTTGGTACCTGATCTCTTTCTTGAAAGCCCATTCTTGGCATTCCAGATCTGTGCCTTCTTGTCAATTAGATCAGTGTGTGCTAGGCATGTGATATGTGCTGTAATGCCACCACTGAATCATCTGTACGCGAGTCACTTTTTACTTCAGTCAAAGGGTCACCTAATTATGTCACTACTACTGAGTTCCCCAATAGTAGCAAGAAAGGACAGTATTTTTCCTATACAACACAGTGTATCACCAAATTTGTGCCTTCAGAGTAACAGGAAAAACATGCCAAGCACTCTCAGCTTATGAAGCCATCCAAGAAAATAAAATGTATCTTTCATTTGAAGCGTTACAAATAGAGTTAAAAGGGAGTCTTTCAGAATAGACCAGTTAGCTGCACGTTTTGGTTCTCGTTATTTGGCAACAACAAGTGGAACATGCTACAGAGAGAGAAAGGTTTACACAAATAAGCAAAGAAAGAACCAAAGAAAGATCCGTCAACCTGTCTATCCCAGAAAAGAGCAAGCAAACAAACAAAACAGGAAAATCTCCCCCAACATGCACAGAGTGATTGTTATCAACATTTAAAGGCTGTGAAAGCAGTTTTGAAAAGTAGGTCCTGGAAATTCATCTTCTAAATCTTCTAAAATCATTTAAAATCATCTTCTAAAATCAATTATTTATTTTTCCAGAGACAGGTGGAAGGGAAAAGTCTATGAAAGGAGACTTAGTAGAAGTCCCGTCAAACTTGTAAATGGGAGGAGGGTCTTTTGATCATCACTGCTCCTATTACTATACATCTTACTGCCTTCTCAGTACCAAATTTTGCATTAGTACTCTCTCTTTTTCTTTTATATACACCTTTTCCCATTCTATATACACAGTCTGTTTTCAACTCTCTCTGGTTAGGATGACTGTGCCACTCTGGGAACACGTCTTTATGACTGATATGTACGGTAAACGTGCTCTCTTCAGAGAGGTTGTTGTAAAAGGTCTACCCCAAGAGTCACCAAGTCCTCCCTGATGACCGATCACTGTGGAAAAATACTACCTTAAAACCAAGACAGCAACAAATTTCACAGTGGTGGTCTTGTGCTTCATTTTAGCATTTACAGCAGCCTTGGGATGTTATGATAGAACCCAAGTTCTAGAAGGTCAGGGTGTGTGCTAGCAGCACACTGGGCAGATGAGATCATAAACATTCTGCTGAATTTGGCCTATGCTCTTTGATAAAATGTATTAATTAACACAGACATCAAAAAGCTTAAGAAAATATCCCTAAATCTCTTATCCCAGCATCAGACACTCTAAAATATAGACATAAGTTTTTAGGGATATTTTAAAGGCTGTTTTTAGCATTCTGAGGGTGTAATTATTGTAATTCTGAGTTATCCACTCTGCTAAACTACCATGATTCTGACTATTTTCCAAATCATGATAAACCTTACTGAAGACAAGAGTTGCACAACTAATCTCAAAATTGTGTGCCTTTTATTTTTATGTGTTACAAAAGAAAAAATTGCAACTCAAATAGGTTTTGTATATTTCAGATTAGGTTTTATGTTGTCTTTCTTACCCACAGCCAGTGGTGAGAAATGAATTGTTACTAAATTTTGTTACTAATAGTTGTTAAACTTTGTCATGATCAGATATTCAGGTTTTTTGTTTCTTTCTTTGTTGTTTGTTTGGTTGGTTTTTTCCCCCTCCTATCATCTCCTGAAAGAGAAACTTGTGATTACATTAAAAATTTTGGTCTAATAATGTATAACATGGAGCTGGGGAATGAACAAAATAAACGAAATTGTTCAGCATTTTAATTAGAGATTTTAATTCTGGAAGCTCAGATATCCTTGCGTATAGGATATTCAAGATAAGGGCTGGCATTTGGTAAATGACACAGTGTTCTGCTTATGCACTGGAAAACGGGTTATGTGAGACTATGACAGCCTGTGTTATTAAAATGTGTAGTACTGACTAGGAGCTAGGAGCTATCCAGACTTTCCAAGTTCTCCAAATCTGGTTGTTTCCAGCAGTACTTTTGGTATCGCTTCTATTGTCTAGTCCTTCCCAAATGCAATTGTGCTAGAATGTATTTATTCACGGATTCAGATTAATTTCTTTCTGTTGCTACTTGAAGTGGGTTCCACAATCTAGTACTTCCTGGTATGTTCTCTTTCACACAATGGAGAGCTTTCTTCACAGCCGTGTCTGCCTGACCTCTCATGGTTTCCTAGACAGTAAGATTCAGAGACCTCAAACACAAACAAAATCAAATTTGTACCTTGTAAAATATCTGCAACTAGAGGACGTAGTCAAAGACTCTTCATTTTATTACTTAATTTTTCTTCTTTTAGAATTTCCTCTCAAGAATTTTACTCTCCATAAGGAAAAGTGTTCCTGTAGAGGTATTAAGCACAAATCAAATGAAGACTGAGGAAAGCATTCTTCAGATTTTCAACCAGCTTGTCTGGCTCTAAGCATGAGCTTTTCAAATTTAAGGAAAACACTCCAAATCTGATTCCTGACTCTTTGGAGAGTGTTGATGAAGAAAGAAGGATGGAAAATGGTGTGGCTTTTACATTTCTTTGTAGTTCCCTTGCTATTGCAATTCATTTATTATGTCAGTGATTGACAAACTACTTTCACAGCACCAAGGAGCACCATTATATATAAAGAGACTGCCTCAGAGCACAGATACCATAAATTTTCAAATTCTTATGTGAATGATTTCTGGGCAGAATATGATTGAAATCAATGAGGTTCAATCAGGGTTCAAATCACTCACTCATATGGAGCTCCTCATAGAAGTATGGTACGACACAAGTAGCCACCACTGAAGGATGGGAAACCAATAAAAGGATGACAACGGGTACACAGTAGTGAAGAGTTTATACTCTGTATAAGACCAATTAATGTAAAATGCATTATTTATTTTTTCTTTTAAATAAAAAATAACAAAAAAGAAAATAAAAAAGACAATAAAACCAAGAAGATGCTATTAATTGTACTTGCGCATCTTCTTGTTTTTGATCACACAGTTTCCTCTAGGCAGCTTTTGGTATTTCTGATAATAAGTACTATATGAAATCAAAACATCGTTACAGAGAGATCTAGTTTATGCTGGTAGGTAATCCTTCCCATCAGGGAGTGGATTTCACAGCAAGGAATTTCTTCATTCAAGATGATTCTGACCCATTCTTTGTCAGATTGTTCTGATGCCAGACCTCTTCCGTGGGGGAGAGAGGCTTATTCTGTCTTGAGAAACAGCCCACTCAGAAGCCAGTCAGAAACAATTTGATGTCCATGAGGAAATGTGGTTAGGATTTATCCATATGTAATTATAGTTCAAGAAAAGTTTTGCTCCTCTGGAGAGAAATGTATATATATTAATTTTTAAAAAAACTCTAGTAAGGCAGAGTAAAAAAGAAAACAAAAGTTATTCACAACTTTCCACAAAAAAACCCCACCATCTGATATTTTCAGTGATTTCCTGTTCTACAGAAAGCCCAACCCTCTCTCAAAAGAAAATATTCTACTGTATTTAATTCCCACATAGCCTGTATTAATCTGGTTTTCCTTGTTGCAGTTTAAATCCATTACATCTAATTATTACAACTTTTTCTCTTCTTGAAGATCTAGAATAATTAGTCTGTCTTCCCTGGCTTGTGTACCTTTCTTTTGTCTACATTTTGTAGACAGTTGCAATCTCAGCTACAATGCTTGTCTCTGTCCTTAAAATATGTCTGTGTTTTTTTATGTTTCCATTAGCACTTCACAGTGAAAAGTTGAAATCTGTACTGGGAACTAAATAATTCTATTATGGATTTCCTTCTTGGGACAGGCTAGGAGGTAGAAATAAGTTTATTTTATTTTATTTTATTTTGAAGATTTCAGCAGCTCTAAAAACTACTTGTGAGAGGTGGTAGGGGCAGGGAGTGAAGCATAGTAATTTAATGTTACTTATACCCCCTGCAGAGACCTGACTGCCAATAGACTCTTCCCACAGCAACACCTACAGTGGTGGTCTAGCTGCAGGCTAGTACAGGGAGAGATTAAGCTTTTGCATCTGTAGTGTTACAGTTCCTGGGAGGCTCCTGCACTGCTGTTTCAGTAAAGAGATTTATAGAGGCACTTGGTGAATTTTAGTCATTTCGCTATCAGCCTGTAACCACAGAAACGTGTGTGTGGAGACTATTGCCTTCTTAGGTACTGCTACAATTTTTACAAATCATCTGACTTGCCTGCCTTATGTCTCATTTCATGTCAAACTTTTTGTTAGGAAGAAATAAGACAACTTATGTACAGAAACAGATAGGACCCTAGTGAATCTTTATTCTACTCAGGCAGTGCAAAGCATCATGAGAAAGGGGTGGAGAGACAAAGTAAGGACTCCATAGGAGAGGAGGATCACTTGGTAGTGTTAAGTTGACATGGCAGAGAATACACAGTCCTTTGCATCCTCCTTTAGAGTCATGCACATCTCAAGAAGAAAGAGGTGTGATCTAGTAATGGATGTTTTAGTGTTAGTGTCCTCAAGAGACTCTAAATGTCTGTTGTCCATAAGTTATGTTCTGGCCAAAAATGTCTCCTAGCCAATTCAAGGTTGCTAAGAATTGAGCTTCTAGGATGAATGCCTTCATGGACTGTAAATGAATCACATGCCTACCTCCTGCTATCAGGATAAGAATTCTTGTACAGATACCACTCCAGATTCTTGTCCTGTCACCCTTAAGGTATGAGATAAAAAAATGACAACCAGTGGTTTCTGTTTGATTAAACAGCAGACAGAACTGGATGTTCAGTTGCTAATTCTCAGCACTCATCTTCAGCACTCTGTATTCTTGTGTGCTATTTTTTTCCTGGCAATGGCTTTTAAATTTTGTTTAGTGCATGTGTGTTTGAAATTATAATTTCCCTTCTTTGTGTCCTTCCATCTGTTTTGAGCTGTACTTTTTTTTTTTCTTTTATTTTTCTGGATTTCTAGATCTTTAGGATTTAGACAGTTAAATAGTTCTGAATTTCTTACATTTAAATACTACTATAGATAGATATCAGTAGGTGCAATTATGATCTCATCCCAGCTACATCTGGAAACTATGTGTGAGATGCTGTTATAATTGCAGTTGATGGCAAAATGCCTTCATATTTTAACTTAAAGGTCTTTCTACTATTTTTTCTTCCTTTTTGTCATTATTTTATCACTTTTTTGTACTCTAAAAAACATACTGCTCCTCTGAACAGTGAAAAACAGACTTGCCTATAATGGACATAATCCTTGTGTTTCTTATGTAACTGTAGCTCCACTGATTTCATTGTGCTGCTCTTGATGTTCCTGAGTAGAAAAGAGCAGGTCATTATTCAAGCCACAGCTGCGTTACATTTAAGTCAAGTGATACTGCCACTGGTGGGTTTGTAAGCATCATCTTTCCAGAGCAGTGTCACGGTTCTTCTCTCACAACATGTGGTAAGCAGATATCTGTTAAAATAGGCACATCGGTTGCACCTGTTAATAAATCACAAAGATCCCCCTATTCAAAGACTGAGCCCTCTGTTTCAAGAGTCTCTGCATTATAATGTAACATAATTCACAACTGAAGAAACTCTTCATACAATGTAACATAATTCACAACTGAAGAAACTCTTCATACAGCATTAAATCCATTTGCAATCTGACATTATTCACACAGGATTGCTATATTATGCAGAGCATAATTACAAAATACTATCCCTGTAATACTGTGCTTTTGTGTGTATGCAGATTATTAAAAATGGTTAATCTTAAAATCATTGCACATACACTGCAGTCAACAGGGAAGAGTCTCAGCTTTTGTGCATTAGTATAACAACATTACGGTTAGTGGAGTTGAGGTCCTGGCCTTATTTCTGCTCCATTATTGTGCTGTTGTATACAAAGGATGAAATCTGTGTCTCCATTACATCCTGCAACACTTGAGTAATTCTTCAGAAATCAAAGATGAATCTTGGATTCACATTCTTTTTCCTTACTCAGTGTTTGAATACTATTAGAGTGATAAGGTCTTTCTCTTTTTTCCAACTTCTGCAGAAAGTCTCAAACCACACGATATGAAATCTGAGTCAGAACCCAAACGATTCAAAACTCTTAGGAAGTCAGAACTACCCTTTCAGTTTCATGCAACTTTCTTATAAAACAGAACCAAACATATATTTCCCTTTACTCAAGACTGAAACATAAATAAACATCCAAAATACAGGGCTTCTTATTAATGCAGATCTACTGAAAAATTAGGACACACCTAACATCTACAGACCTTTTGACTCCCAGATGATTATCTCGTGTGTAATGATACTGAACTTAGTGGAACCAGCAAAAGTGGGAATCCTCTTGTATTAACACAGAAACATGGAGCCAGTGACTCCCCCCACTGCCCTAAAACCATGCACTTCTGTAGATTGAACTGAACAGTGACTTAGCCACCATTCAGAAACATAACCGTTATCACTGACACAGGAGGATCCCAAGATTGGAATATACTTAGGTGGAATAAATCTATGCTATGAAGAAAAAGAAACATGGCACTAGCTGAAATGGTGGAAAAAATCTTGAGATTATATTTTGAAAGGACAGTTTCATCCAATGGCAGAACTGGGGAAGGTGAGTGGGAATGAATTCTCAAAAGAGGACTGCATTTTGTTAGGGGAAGCATTTTCCACCCAGCTCTGGAATATAAGCTTAAAGTTGTAGAGGATTATAACTGCCTCATACCTCTCATGAGTTGAGATTAATTGGAAAACCTGATATGCATTTATTACTTGCATTTGCACCAATGTAGCCGTGTCTAGCAAGTGCAAGAATGTTCTTTTTAAACTTAAAACTATTTTAATAGATCCACAGAAACGGTGTTATAAACATTAAAAATGCTGAGCCAGTAGGGACATTGTGGGTTTCACCCCTTTCACACCCAGCATCATAAATTCAACACGTCTTCACTTAAACTAAATGAATTATGCTGTTTGTAAATGCTGAGAGAAGAATCATACCCTTCTATGCATAATCCCAACAAGTGCTTCATTAAAATGAATGCAAATGATAGCCCTCTTCTGAATCACATACAAATCCAGAAAGTGCTGTACATACTCAACAGATAGATGTGAAGATTGCACAGAGCTTATCCCTTTGCCCAGCCCTAAAAGCAAGTACAACTTCAAATAAAACTGCAGCTTGCAAACCATTTGAAATATTATTCAGTTAAGCTCTATTTATTACCATCAAAAATAGCACACACAGGGACAGCCAAAACAGTCCTGTTTCACAAAGCACAACCAAGATCAGCTGCCTGGAACTCACACTTATGTTCATCGAAGGGCTGTATTCTCATTTTGTGCTCCTTGTTTCTATTTAGAGTTAATGGTAAATGTCTTTTCTTTATCAACTGTCAAATTGTCAGAACACACTTTGTATGTTCAAGGCTGGAGGATTCAGGGGGTGTCGGAGGGAGGGGGAGGACCATCTGGTTTGTTTACAGAAGTTTACTCCCAGTATTTTATACTGAGTAATTATTCAAGGTCCCTTGTATTTTGTATCTCCCAGAGAGGAGGTATTAAAAATGTCCGCTATTAAATGCTTTTCACATAGAAAGCAGGATTTTATGACCCTGTAACTGCAGGATCAGTGGTTTTACACTCTTTAGCCTCTGCAGTAATGTGTGCCTCGTTCCCCCATGCAGGCCATGCTGTGGTTAGTGTTGATTCAGTAAACAACATTTTGTTTCATCTCCACAGATATTAGGTCTATAGAGGACAGATTGCATTTACTGATAGTGCCTCATGGTCTTAAAGCACACTTGAATAATTCTAGCTGTCATCTGTGTTTTTCTGTATTTCAAACAAAGGCAGAAATTTTTAAACAGAGATAAAGTAGAACAAAAAAAGAAGGGAGAAAAGGAGAAGAGAAAAGAGAAGAGAAGAGAAGAGAAGAGAAGAGAAGAGAAGAGAAGAGAAGAGAAGAGAAGAGAGAAGAGAAAACTTTTCAATGGTATTGAAGTGTGAGGAAACAAAGACCCCAAATCCTGCTTGAGAGATTACATAAAGGTAACATTTACATTAAAAAAACCTCAAACCCACTCAGTTAGCCTACTGACCAACGAATACTCATATTTTCTGTTTTCCTTAATGGAAAGTGTAAGGTTTGTTAATTTTCCCATTGTCAACTCTTTATATACAGAGGCCAAGCTTATTACTCGTGCAGCATCTTAACACATTATTTTCCCCTCCTTTTGACTAACACATGATACCTGAAATCTCATCAAATGCTTTGCTCTATTAAGAAGTTTACATAAGAGATACATATGAGGTTAAATTGCCTGATTACATATCTGCCTATGAGAAGGGACTGTAAGGATCCCCTTCAGGGCTGTGTTCCTATTTTCTCTGATTATTCTATGCAGGGAAGATTTCCATAGGAAAAACTTATGGCAAATTCTGGTCTTGACTGTACTGCCTATCTGAGTGCAATGACACTAAGGAAGCTAGGATATCTGTTCCTTTCCACTGCTGATGAGGAATCAGTGGCAGAGGGGAAAAGGTAATGAGCCTATCCTAATCACCCAAGGGGCACGCCCAAAGCATGCCAACTGCATTCCCAGGAGTTCATGAGGCAATACCAGTTCTTGAAGAACCTGTTGAGATTATGTCTTTGTGGTACCATTGGCATTTCTATGTCAGGAAAAGTAAGCATTTTGCACAAAATCATTCCCATTGAAAAATCAGCTTTAGGTAGGGCAACAGCTCATTTCTGAATAAACTTCTTGAAAGACTATGATGAAGATAGCTTTCCCATTCTCCTGTCATCTACAGAATAATTACTTAGGGAGCAATGCCCTCGGGGTCAGTACTCAGTGCCAAGACACAGACATAAGTTTTCTATGAGTAGGAGTCTTAAATCTTAGTATGGAGTTACTGGTTTGACCCCTTTTTCGCTCTTGAGACCCATGCCATACACATCTCTTGTCTCATAGGCCTGTCTGCCCCAGTACAGGATTCATATGCCATTCTTCAGAAACCTCACAATATGTGACCATTACATGAAGTCTGATAGGGTATTCTCAGAAATCATATACTAACATCACTTTCCTGTTCCTTCCAAACCAAGTTTTAGGTTTGGTGTTTAATTTGTTTCCGTGGTTTTGTTTGTTTGTTTGTTTTTGTTTTTGTTTGTTTTGCTTTGTTTGTTTGTTTTTCTTTGTTTTTATTTGTTCTGTTTTGTTGTGTTTTTTTTTTTAATTAACTGCTGCAGCACACTGCAGCTTCCAAGCATCAAAGATTCAGATTTTGGTGGCCATCCATTTATAACATTATGTCTTTAACACTGTCTTTGGTTTTCAGGTTTGTTTAGAAATGTCCATTGTGTCAAATCCACATCCTTGTAGAAAAATCAGAAAGGTTCAATTCCTGAGGTTGCACTGTCCTCTTGTTTCAAGGTACACCTATCTGCATGGTAGATTATCTATGTTAATTATTGTCCAATGTTCCAGGTCAGAGGGAGATTTGTACCTCCTTTGAAAACAGATGGCTGTCCACTCAAACACGTTTACTAATACAGCACTTTCATATAACATACCAGAATTCATACATCGTGCTTGCATGTATTATCTGCATTGTCATAAGTAGCAATAAAAACAAACAGATAAAAAAGATGGAATAGAAACATTACAAATGTTGAATACCACGAATGAGATGTCTTTCATATAAAAGTTACCCAAGCTCAGTTTTAACCCTACATTATCTTTGCTGGAAGTAAAGTCTCTCAGTACCTGTCTTTCTATCTGTTTACATACTTATATACATAAAACCAGCTGCACTTACAAACTTCCCATGATGGTAGCTGGCTATATCTTTTCCTCACACACTTCCTTCCCCTCTCCACCCATACCAAGTAACTCCTGCTGGGGAGATGCGCCAGCCAACTCCCTTGATGTGTCCTGCCCCAGAGATGGCAGCCAGATGGCCTGACATCTGCAGCAAGAGGAGCTGGCAGGTTGCCCTGAAATCTCCCACTCAAGGGAGCTGTTGTTTTGTACTGAAGTCCTTATCCCTAGAAAGACTTCTGTGAATAAAATACATAATACATGATAAAATAGAATAAATCCTAAAGCAAAGGAAAGTAAATAGTATTTTGAGACAGCTTACCACAGTCTCAGAAGCAACTTTTCCCCATGGGCAATATTTGCTATGGAAGCCCACCAAATGTCATCATTTGGTACTCAAACACAATATGTGCCATAATGCACACTATGAATTGAAATTTTTATTAACACCCATTAGAGGAGGCCATGGTATACACAAATGCTAGAACAGAGGTGAATCAACCCAAAAAAGAACAATTATAACTTCTGCATGCTGAGTCTCTTCTCATGATCGTCAGTTAAGTACATTGAACTATTTTCAGGTACTACTTTCAGAGTACATATTTTAGGATCTTCACTGAGAATTCAAATACCTTTAAAACTGAGGTTGTTTTGCACTCTGTTACTACAAGGTTAAGTAGAGAGAGAGTGGCAGAGTACTGAGAGAGACAAAAATGAGGGAAATATTATGTTAATAATATAGAACAGCTCTTAAAATAGCATTTTTTTTCCTAAAATAATGAGAAATGTTACAGTTCCAAAAAGCACTTCTGCAGGATTCAAAGTGCAGTATCCCTAAAGAAAAGCTGGAATCACCCTGTCCCACTTGCGACCATCATTGGTCATTACTATTCCCATTCAGTCCCTGGATGTCAGTTCTTACACATAACACAGTCTTTGTGAGTAATTCCTTGCCAGAACTTTAAAGAAGATGTTCTGCTATGGGTTAAAAAAAGAAAAGAGGTGTGCTCAACAAATTAGCTTTTTAAAGTAATCTAACTTTGAAGAACAGTTGAAGGATTTGAACATTCAAATAATAATAAGAAAAATGGACACAGTGTAGATGAAATGGCAAAGAACATATTTTAGTATCAGTATGAAATTTCTGTGTATCTCAGTCCTTCTGGGAGAGCTATATTTGTATCTATAAACATGCAAAGCTCAAATTTGGGCTTTGGAGGATGTCTTTTTTTTTTTAGATTTAGATCAGAACACTATTTGTGCAATCATTCTTAATCTGGAGTTCCTCAAAGGTGAAATCCAAGTTCGAGGTTAATTTTATTGCAAGAGAACTGTTTTTCCTTTTGCTAAATTCAGAGATAAAAAGCAAGCAATATCTAGTGGGGGGGGGGAGAAAGAGAAAAAAGAAAGAAAAAGAAAAAAGAAAAAAGAAAAAAGAAAAAAGAAAAAGAAAAGGAAAAGGAAAAGGAAAAGGAAAAGGAAAAGGAAAAGGAAAAGGAAAAGGAAAAGGAAAAGGAAAAGGAAAAGGAAAAGGAAAAGGAAAAGGAAAAAGAAAAAAAGAAAAAGAAAAAGCACCAACAACATAAACCACTCAAACCTTCCACAGGTCAAATATGTTACATATATATTTGTCACCTTTTAGTTGTCCAAAGCAATATGCACAAACTTGTCAGTGTTTTCCCTTATACATAGCTAGGCAATAGGCTCTAGCTCTTTTATACAGCTACTGGTAACATCTCCTGCCCAGAAGGCAGTGACAGACAGGGAGAGAGCAAAGAAATAACTTTAACAGTTTTTGTGTTTTCCCAGCTATCAATCAAATTCCCTCTGACATTGCTTCATTTATGGATTATTGCAAAAACACTGAAACATTGTGCAATGATAATGTTGTAAAGCTACAGAAATGAAATTGGTAGGAGTAACCCATTTCTCACTGTGTTCCCAAGCACCACTCCACTCTGAATCCCCAGCATTGTTTAAGCTTCAGTTCTATACAAGAAAGCTAATCAAATGACACTCAGGAAAATTGACTTGGTTTTCAATCTAGTTTCAGATCTCTATTGTACTTATTTTGAAAAGCATTTGTTATTCTCTGCATATCCTTAGGAACATGCCCTGTCAAGAAATGCCATACAACTTCAAACCATGTTTTTTCCCACCTCTATAACTTTTTATGTATTCCCTTTTTACATTTTATTACAGCATAACATCTAAAAATGAAATAAAGATTATAGGCAACGCTTCAGGACCTGTAGTTCTATGGCTTGCCCTGAATATCAAATCTTGTTGATAGGAACTTTCTGCTATGTCACTGTAAATTGCCAAAATCTCCCCACTGACCATCACTGTAATTATTTCTGTTTGGAAATGAAAGATTTGATCGGCAGAGTGATTTTTTTCTTTCTTTATATTTCCCACTCCCTTTCTTGTCTATCTTTCCCCCATTCACCTGGACTGTGCATTTTCTCTTGATGGGGGATTTGAAGATTAAATCTGTATTTATTTACCACAGTTATCTCTAGAAGTAAAAGAAAACAACAGATTGCAGGGGAAAAAAAGAAAAAGAAAGAAAGTAAAATAAAACAGGAAAATGTGAAGGAGGGAAGGAAGAAAGGATGTGGAGAGAAAATGCACAGAACAGTCATCCCATCTATTAATTTAATAAGGATTTTGTTTTCTCAAAGTGCAAAAAAATGAAATAAAACACAGAAATAGCCACTCCCTTTGCATCTAGCACCTGGGGCTGTTGGTAGGATTGCTACTGAAATTTAAAACATGCTTCCACTGTGTATCTACAACTCTTCATTTCATAAATATGCTGGAATCTGAGCAATAGGTCAAATTTAGTGGCAACATAAGCCAGGTCTGAGGAATAAGTTACAATTCAAATCCAAACAAATCAGAAAAGACAAGTGAAGACATCAGAAAAGAAAAATCAGTGTCAAAGCAAGGAGTAGAAGTGCATACTAAGTGTACGTACAAAGGGAGATCCAGGGGACTGTGTGTAGGAGTCAGGTGAAACTCTAAGGTCAGAATCAGAGTCATACTAGATGGGAGTAATTTCTTTGTGTCATGGAAAAATGGCAGGGAGGAAAACTAGTTTGTTGTTGTTTTATTTTCCTTTAGACTGCGCACTGAGACTCAGGTGTTGTGCAGCCTCCATTTCCAAGACCTCTACTGACTTTTTAGGAGACAGAACAGTGCTGCCCTCTACCCGGGCCTTGATTACGCCTTAGTAGGTAGGAATAGTAATGCTCCATCTGTCCTGATTTCTTTAAGGGACAACTACCCAAGGCAATGCAGTATAGTGCAGTAAGTACTTCACCAAGGGAAGAATATAAAGAGGAAAAAATGATGAGATGAAAGATGCGGATGATGATGCAGAGATGAAATTTGAAGCCTCACAAAAATGTAGGAATGATAAGAGGGCATTATGTCAGTGTGCTAACTTGGACTACAAAGAAGCCTTTACTAAAATATCAGACTGATGGATCTAACCAACTTCTGAATATAGACCTTGTTTTTTGTCTGGGAAATCCTTCTATGGGTTTCTAATTTGCTCTGTTTTTTAGAGATGCCTCCAAGCTGAGAATAATCTTGGCAGCTGCACCAAGTGGGTGTTTTCTGGTTACAGAATTGTTATTTTTTGATTTACATGCAACTTGTTATTTAAACTTTTTTGGTTGAAAATTCACAAATAGGAAGATTTCTAATAGAAATGTGCCTAACGCCTTTCAAATACTGCTAAAGTGGGGCAGTCACTGGTCCATGAACAATGTGAATTCTCTGTTTTTGTGAGATGTATACACCCTCTCCACATATTTAATTACTCTGAAAGAAAGCAGATTTTTTCTTTGCCCCATTAAATATTAAATTACAGAGAATTCAAAAAATCAATCAAAAAATACTATAACATTAGAACAGTTGAATCAGCAGTTTAAGTTATAACATATAAGAATAACTGTAAATACAAATATAAATATTTATATCTTTATATAATATCAGTTTATTGAGAAAACCTCTATTCATTATGCAATTAGATAACTCATGCACATAATACGCACATATACATTTTAGATAAATGCACTTCAAATGAGGATTTATACAATACCCAGCAGAAATGTATATGACCCATTTATCATCTATCTTTCTTTTCACCTTTTTAAACACAGGGGCAATGTTTACACTCTTCCATTTTTCTGATACACTTATCCCCCGATTTTCAAAGAAAACCACTAGCAGCCCTGAGACTGCTTCAAAGTTCTTTATGAACCAGATGTGAAATGCGACCAACATAAAAACAGACTACATTCAGATATACATATAAGTATACTTATTCTAGTGCTGTCTGGCTTTTACTGCTTTAGGGTGAGTACTTATCTGTCATTCAATAACACAAATTTTGTTAGTTGCTTGAGGGCAGCCGTACCCTATAAAAAATTATCTAGAAAAAATACAAAAAAAGCACCTTTATAGAGTTTTGTAGACTTTTGTTGAACAAACTCTCTCTTTGTGTCAAAAAGATCATGGTCTTTTCTTGGCCCTCTTTTCCTATTCGCATACTTTATGACCTCTTGTGGTATGATTATATTTTTGCATTGTTCCTTTTCATTTTGTCTTTATATTCTTATGCTGTTATCTTTGTAAGATTTATAGAGTGCAGCTGTATGGTCAACACATGCCAAGACAGGACCATGCTACTGATAAAACAGACAGTCAGGTTCTGCAGTCCTTCCTCCCATTTCCATCCTATCCCCTATATTGGCAATAATAATGAGGCAGCTGCTCAGTGAACCAATCAACCTGTTGATCTTACAGAAGAGTAATCATTTTTTCTCAGGACTGGTTTGGATCAGCTCAAAAGGATTCGCATGGAAAGCGTAAGTGAAGTTGAAAAGAATGAGTTAAGATTTGTCATATCTTCAATTCATCAATAGAACAGATAGAGATCAGCGTAAGCTGGCTTTGAAATTTCTTCTCATTTCCATTTTCTTCCTTTCTGTCTTTAAGATCAGTAAAGGCGTATTGATGTAGCTAATCTTATCCCTTACTACAATTGCTACTCTTCCTTCATATTAGGATAACTTTTTCTTTTAATATTGCTGATTTAAAGAAATACTGTGTCACCATTACTTTTCTTTCATTACATATTTTCGACCAGTTACCTGAATTCATTGAAATATACCTTTCTTAAGCCTTAGTTATGGATTCTTTCATTTTCTATTCCTCGTTCTTAACTATCATGAGCTCTATCTTTTTGCGGTGCTATTTGTCTTCTCGATTGTTAATCGGTTACTCATTTTGGATGAGAAGATTCAATTAGGAGCCTCTGCATAGAAATGAATCATCCTCAGCACGTCTGTGGGATGGTGAAAGTTTCATTCCACCAGCAAAGGCTAGTTGTTACCTGTGTACATATATGTCTGTTATGGAAACTGGTTGAAGCTGAGGTTTATTTTCCTTACACTGTTTTCAATTTGGCTTTGTATGGCTGAGCTAACCAGCCAAGGATTCTTTTATACTCAGTGGTGAGAAATAGGCACTTTCAGATGGAAACACCTCTTCAAGTAAAGTTCTTCCTTGAGGTACCTGCTTCTCTACTGGACTCTAAAGGGACTCACACTGAATAATTCAGATGTCTAACTTTTAGATGTCCATAGTTAGATGGAGTAAAACCTGTTACCAATGAATCAAAACCTTTACAAAATGTAGTGACATTAGGTCTAAATTTGAAATCTCAATTTAATTTCCTAAAGGCTGTGGACTTCAATGCACAGTTAAATCTAAGAGATTGTATAAATATTGTTTTGGATGCTACTTTAAGGATGCTTTGGAGTGAATATAAAGAAACACATAAAACAATTCACCTTGTTTCCTTAGCAATGTCTTGAAAGTGTGTTCCCTCAGATTAACTACACTATGATGCTTTGTTTCGTTGAACCATCTATGGCATAATGCTGAAATGACATCTGTCTGATGCATTTTGTTCTTGCTTTAGTATAGAAACTGCAGTTATTTCTCCCTGGTTTATACCATCAGGAAGGCAGTGCAATGAAAATGAGCCTGCTTGGTTTTCATTCTCCTAGGCAAGTAAACCTTATTTCTCCTCTTATCCTCTTCCTCTCCTGATGCTACTACAAAGTTATGCCCAGCTATTAGAACATGTAATTCACTTTGTCTTTCAACATTTTTCTTAGATGCCCTCTATATTCTTCTTGCCTTCTGTTTTCAGGATAGCTGTAAGAGGCATAGCCATTGAGTTTTTAGTAGTCTTTATATGGTTTCATGCTTTTCTTAGTACTACTGTTGTCAATCATGTATGTGGACCCTCTTAAGGACAGACTCACCTAGACACTATCAGATTTCAATAGGCTAAAGTTGAACTGAAGTACTTTATACATACTGAGAACTTGCATGCCTGTCTTTTCACTGGGAAAGGAGCTGTGATTTGGGGATATTCTAGATAACAGAAGGATAAGGTTTGTTGTTGTTGTTGTTATTGTTCTTAACTCTAGAAGAAACATTCAATTGTCTGTATTAAAACAGTTGGTACTGGACCGGACTTCATGTGGAACTGAAAGCTGTCATATAAAAACTAGGACTTCTGAGTGCTGGTCCCAGTTCTGACAATCAGTGTTACTTTCAGTAAAATGTGGAATTTCTTTTTCTTCATTTACCTGTCTGCAGTGTAATGTTTTGTCTCATAGTGCTTTCAAGGCTTAATTAATGAGTGCACGTTTTACAGCAAGTTGAGAATCTCAGATAAAAGGGTCTATAGAAGTGCAAAACATTATCATGTTGCAGGAACCTGATTTTCTTTTCCATCAGAAAAACAGGACTTTGTGCAGACTTAATTGGGTTTTTTAAATTTATAAAGAGGATTAGGAAAACTGACCCTATCTAAGTCTCCTTACTGGTAAATAAAAAGAAAAAGAAGTAAAAACTAGAAGCAAAGGGAGGATTTGTAATAAAATAAATAAATATATCCAAAGAGTAATATACAAGTAACTGTTAAAACAAGAAAATAAAGAGCCAGATTTTCTAAGCTATGAAGTGCTAGATGAATAGAAATAAAAATTTTGTTTATGACAAGGTTATGGAAAGGAAATACTGGAAAGCATCACATTTTAATCTGTTATCCTCACTCAGTTTCATGACTCCCACAGATATAGGAGATTTTAAGAAGATCAGTAAAGCCACGACGACTCTCTCTATGGTGTTAGTCATTTAATACTTGATATAAGCATTAGACAATCATTCTGCATTACCCAGAGGAAAAGAGTAGGTCTTTTATTTTCAGTCAGTTGAGAAGACTGTAATGGTAGTCAGCATCAGAAGATTAAAACCAAATCCCTTACAGATGGAAATCAGCAAAGCTTCATCCAGAATAGTTCCATTGTGCAACTATGCCAATTGATACCAGCTGAGATCTGGTCTCCAAATATCACTGTAACTTTGTTCTTGACATCAGGATGGCCAAAAGAATAAGGCTTCTTACGGGCTTTCAAGGACTCAGTACTTTCAGCCAATTTGCTAATACTTTTTTTCAGCATTTTCTCATCACAATTTGTGGTTTTTCTTTTACCAGCTGAAAGCCAAAAAGCATGACAGCATGTGCTAAAAGAATGAAGCCAAAATGAACTGATGTGTTATGAACCCTAAAATAAAGCTTTTCAGGTAATATTGTATATTCATTTGGGGCACTTTGATATTAAATTTCTTTGATATTAAATTTGTGATAGTTAGAATTGAAAATGAAAAACTACTTTCACAGTATCTTTTAAATGTAAAAGCTACCTTATTCTTATTTGCTCAAAGTCATATACATTTTTAGCCTAGTTACCTGAGAATATAGCATATATACCGTTCTGACGCATGCCTGTATGTTTATGTATGTCTTTTACTATATTTTGCACCCAAATATAAGAAAAATGTGAAGAATAGTGTTATATTAATTCCTCCAACAACTACTAAGATTTATGTCCGTGTAAAGAAGAGAGATAAATATTATACGTGGAAACATCAATACAATTTCACATCCTCACAAAAACCATCCTGTGTTAGCTATCAGAGAATTCACACAGGACTTCATTGGCTTTGCTCCAATTAGTTATTTTTCAGTTTTCTTCAACTTGAGAAATTTTGTTTAAAACATGAAAAGCAAAACACGATTCTCTAGTAAAAGCAACTGTTCTTCAGGCAAAGACAATTGTCTCGAGTTCTCATATGGTTTGTTAAGATTCTTCTTGGAAAAGGAGGAGTTCGTCTTCATTTTCTTAAAAGTTTTCATTATAATTCTGTGAATCCTAGTATATAGTAATAGATTTATTTTTTTCCCATCAGCATTACATCAAATGATGGACCTTATTTTTTTTGTAGAGTTACCAAATACAGGTCAGCACTGTCATTTCAGTCTCTGTGTGGTGCTTATCTCTGATGACTCTCAGCTGTGATCTAGAAGCAGCAGAGATGTTTCTCCACACTGACTGAAATTAGAGATAAATAACTTAGCCTCTGAGTGGCAGTAGGCATAGAAGAGGGTGACCATGATGATCAAAAGTATAGAAACTTATTTTAAACAGGCAAGAAGTAGTCACTTCACCTGTTTAGGTGTGAGGGAGCTGTTCTCAGCAGTCCCTGACAGGCAACTAAAAAGAGCAAGTCTACTGTCAGTAGGCTTCAAACTTCTGAATAAATGTTCAAACTTCCAGCTCAAAACTGCATAGGACTGTCAGTCTGAAAATAATAGAAAAAACTAGCCAGCAGCTCAAGGGCTGACTAGTACAAATGCATTGGACGTTATTCATTGAGGACAACATCCTAGTCTGATGGGGAATATATGCCCCAGCTAGGACCATGTCAGGCAAAGAGCCCTCTTTGGGAGTAGAAAGATTCAAGAATTTAACTCATTCTAAAAAACAAGCTTCCGGGGTTATAAAATTTGAAATTACATCTGACACTAAGGAAGTAAATTTAATAAGCACAATAGTCCATTCCAGTCTTCCTCTCTCTGAGGACCGATTTTGAATGCTCTGTAGGTGCTGTGCTTCCTTTGCGTTCAATGAGAGTTACTAAGTGAATACTTCTGTAGCTTTAGGCCTATGCATTAATGAATTAACTTTCAAGTTGTGTCATGAACATGGTCGCTTTTAGACTAGGTAAACCAGAGATGAAATGTCTCACAGCTCATACCCAAAATACTCATTATGAAATCACACATTAGGAAATGTTTTCCTTTCTCTTTTTATTCTTCCAGGAAGAATGAAAGCATATACAGAACAATGTTGTAATGAAACAAAAATATGATGGCTTAATGAGTCTTTTCATCTCTGTTCCCTATTCTTGTATATGTTTTACTTAATGTGCATAAAAGTATAAAACAGAAAGACAGGGGCATGAACAGTTGTATCTCTGAAACTTTAATGATGAAACTGGTTTATGAGCTCATAGTCATTTTTTGTTTATATACCATTAACAATTTTCTTTATAACACGACTAAGATTCTGTAAGGCAAATTGCTACATGCACATGAATTACAGAATTATCATATTCGGAAGATGGTTCTAAGCTTAGTCCACCCTTTGCATGTATTGGAAGAATCATGATGGTGAACTTAATAACTGGCTCAGTGCATTTAGTCATTAAATGCATCTATGTCTCAGAACTGAAGGTAAGAATATACCAGACAATGGCAGAGCTGGAGTGGAGAAAGAACAGCTCTGATTGCTTTTATATGGATCCTACATTAAAGAACCCAGGGGAGCTGAATTGTTCCCTGTGGGGCTTAAAAGTTTGATTTCCTTTTTTCCTCTGTACAGGAAATTATGGTGATTGCAAATCCTAAAGCACTAAAGTTATTTAGAATAGAAGCTGTAAATATATACAGTAGAAAATAGGCATTTTCCCTGGTTTATAGCTCCAAAGGATTAAAGTAGGATTAAAAAGAGGAGAAAATAGATTTCAGAGCTGTTATGGTTTCTAACAGTAAGTGACACGACTTTTTTTTTTTTCTTCTGGAGGAAAGAGTAGGAAAAATAAATAAAAAAAAGAAATAACCACAGATGATAAATAGTGACATACTAAAATAATAGAAATAATATTAAGAGTACTGACATTCACACATACACATTTACATACATAAATAAATGTATGTTTATACAGCTAAAGCTTCCGTTTGCATAAGAAAAATTTTTAAAAGGAACTCAAAACCTCTAATTAAATAATGTACTGGGCATCCACTGTAGAACCAACTAAAGTTTGCAATATCATTTTTCCAGTCTAATTGAAGTAGTGTGCAAAAGTAAACAGAGCTGAAAACAGATTACTAAAGATACTCTTGGGGAGTGTAAGAGGAGTAGAAAAGTATAGTGGTAAACTCGGGAGCTGGAAATGGTCTATATTTTTTCTTTTCTAGTCTCCAGAACGTAAAAAAAAAACCAAAACTGAAAGTGTAAAAATATAAAAACTACTCACTTTTACAAAGAAGCATTTAAAAGCTATGCAATATTGTGTGGAGAATAAAAGTTCTAGCCACCCTAAGGCCACCTCACCTTCCTTCAGGATCTGGTCAGGGCTGAGAATGAAGATGGCACAAAGGCGTCTAATGTCACTTTAACCCCTCTGACTTTTAGTTTCTGTAGCTAGGGAATACAGACCCAAACCTCACTGGAGCTAGTACTAATCTTCTTACTAATAGAAAGAGAACAATGGGCAATAGGGGCTTTCAACTCAATTGAAATTGGTAGAGCTTGAGAAACTGCAAGATCTTGGTGCTCAGCACCAAAGTAGATGAGCCTACAGTTTCTCTCCATTTCGTGGCTGAGAAATTCACTTGGATTCCCAGTAGCCATTGGTAAAGGTCCACCCCACACTTTCTTCACAGAGCAGTTCCTGAGAAATTGTGCTTTAGTTAGTGATGCTTCCAGAGTAGGGTTGTTGTTTTTGTTTTATTTTGAGAGGATTAAATTACATACACAAAGTCTGCTGACAATATGCAGTAAAGTGTGCCTGTTATTGAGCACTCAACAGTGTACTTTATGTGACTGTGAACATTTACATGAGGATTATTTCATATGCCCAAGTAGAGTGGCATAACTGGGGGATGATTCACTGCTTCAATGAGGGCATTAGTGGATAGTACAGCCAGTAGAAAGGTTATCTCGATTCTGCACTTTCTGCATGGCTTCATCAGTTGCATCTCTACAAAGTACTGGAGAATACACTCCTTGAAGTAAGTGAGAAGGATACTCAGATCATATTTCAGATGGGTACCCATGGTAGATGAAGAACAGATGAGATAAAGTCAACACATTTAACATAGGAAACCTGGGAAGAAATATCTTCTGATCAAATTTATAGGTGCTTAACAACTGAGCAGTCAGGGTCCAAAAGAAAAAGAAAAGACAAATTATACATCCTGACTGGATCTAGAAGAAGACTGTGGTGATCATCAGAACCTTCACTTTAAAAAAAAAATAAAACCACACAAACTTTTTGTTTGTTTGTTTGTTTTTACTATGCTGTGAACAAGCCTTTCACCTGTAAATACAACTGCTGAATATGAGAAGGCAGGAGAAGATTTATGTTTGGCAGTTTCTCAGATATGAAGCAAGTGAATTCCACATATTTGTATTTACCCCAGAAAAACCTCTGAGGACCTTTCTACATTTCTACAAGAGGTAATAAATAACTGATTCTCACCTTTGCACCATGGCTCATTCAGGACCAAAAAGGTACCCATTAGGCTTTTGAGTAGCCTGATTTTTATCAAAACCTTAGCTTTGTGGAATTTTTCTTTTGAGGCCATGTTAAGACTCCAATCCAACTCTTCTTTCTTCTTTCCCCATGCTTAACCTAGCCATGGGGTCTCTTACACTGGGAGATGTGACAGACACCATTATATAGCCAATGTGCTGACTTTACTTGCTTTCTGAAACCCCGTTTTGTGCATAGCAGGGAGGATATTCCACAGTGGCCAGTTCCATGGGCTATAAGGCCTATTTTTGCTGCTGCAGCATCATAAAAAAGCCATGGTGTAGCTGAGAATTGTGCCTTACAACTGTCTGTGCCATTGGGATACATCCCTTTGGAGGGATTAAAATGCCTAAAATGAGGGATGTAATGTAACAAGGAGAGCACATAGAAAGACAAGAAATATAAAAGGGAGAAAGGGGAGGAAGTGAATTTGAAGAGGACTAATAAAGCACATGTCACCCTGCTGATTGCTTTTTCTTTTATTTTCTTCTTTTCTTTTTTTTTTTTTTTTTTTAGGTTAAAATGCTTCCCGCTCTCAAGTACTGACTTGCCAGCAAATGAATTGCACTGAAAATCTCTGCTAGTATCCTATTAAAAAAGGTGAAGTTTTAAAGGCATTTTGTCCCATTATAAACCTGAAGTGATGAAATATAAAAGTAAATATTTTTTGCCAGTCTAGTCTGCCCTTTACAGTCCTGCTTTCCTCTAGAGAGACAAAATCTGCTGGCTCTGGATTGGATCCATTTACAATTGCCAGCAGATTCTCTCTGATGAATCTTCAAGCGGTTGAGTCAGGTTGGACAGGCAAAATGTCCATCTGTACCATCCCTGATGGATGTAACAAAGCTTGGAATGCATTCACATTACCAGAGCAGCAATCAAGGAAACAGAGAAGAAGTGGAAATGCTGATCTTCATTTTATTTTATGTTTTATTTCATTTTCTTATTGGTCTTACTCTATTTTAATAGAATTTAATTTGATTTAACTTTTAATATAGATTGAATATTATCTGCATTTCTCTACATGTAAGCAGTGAATTCCTTTCCAAAAGTCCAACCGACAGAATGCTTAGGGGAAAATTTTTCAAAGAGAGGGCAAGTGTGGGATTTAATCGATCTGCTTCTGTTGATGTTCCTGAGAGACATACAGCTAATATTCTGTATGCTGCTTTGAAAAGATACCCCAAAATGTCACAAATCTGGTAGGCAGACAGCTGCAGTAGATAACAATAGTACATCTCTGTCTGTCTGTCTAATTTTACGAAGATTACCTTAATCACATCTAATGACAATGTATTCCTGGGCATAATATTTCTGTTAAACTAATGCTGCCAGATTAACATTTCCTATAGCTATGTTACATATTTTTAAGTTTAATTTATATATTTTGTAGGAATACTTCGTGTATATA
>NW_010180073.1:0-497 GCF_000695765.1 Mesitornis unicolor | reverse complement strand
TCGGGACGGGGCTGATGGTGCCATGGGGTGGTTTGGGGTCCCCCCATGACTGACCCTGCCCTGTGGGGGTTTTGGGGTCCCCCAGCTCCCTGAGCAATTTGGGATGGGGGTGATGGTGCCCATGGGGTTAACCACGATTTGGGGGGGTTTTGGGGTCCCCCAGTTTCCCAAGCGGTTTGGGGTGGGGGTGATGATGCCATGGGGGGTTTTGGGGTGTGCCCATGGGGTTAACCACGATGTGGGGGGGGTTTGGGGGTCCCCCAGGGCTCCAAGCGGTTTGGGATGGGGGGGGACCCTGCCCGGTGGGGGTTTTGGGGTCCCCCAGCTCCCCGAGCGGTTCGGGGCCGTGCGCACCATCGCCGAGGGCCCCGGGGAGGAGCTGCTGGTGGGGACCACGCGCAACGCGCTCCTGCGGGGGACCCTGGAGGGGGGCTTCACCCCCATCGTGCAGGTGGGGGTCCAGGGGGGGCGCCCCATGGTGGGGCTGGGGGGCATGG
>NW_010180072.1:3749-4036 GCF_000695765.1 Mesitornis unicolor | reverse complement strand
ACAACCGCACGGCGCCCAAAACCCGGTGAAATACAGCGCCGCAGGAGGCTGAGCCCCGCCGTAAATCTGCCCGGCACTTAGCGCTGCCTGCTAAATGGCCCCGCTTAATTATAGCTCTATAAACACGACTTTATAGCAATATCAATACAGCCAGAAATCAATCCCGCTGACGGACAAATGGACAAACCCCGTCCCCTGACCCCGGGGCCGAGCCGGCGCTGCTCAGCTCCCCCCCCCGGTGATGCCCATGGATGCACCGCAGCGCAGACAGCGGCCGGGGACACCCC
>NW_010180072.1:2677-3660 GCF_000695765.1 Mesitornis unicolor | reverse complement strand
GCCCCCGCCCAGCCTTTCAATTCCGCCCCCGGGGAAAAAAAAAAACCCCGCTATACATCTCATAATGGCCTTCTACCCCGTAATGAACAGGAAAAATAAATTAGATTCCCAGCTAAGGGTATATTTATACAATTTCATTATGTGCCCATGAGCAAGTCTGGTTTTCACCAAGATAAAAATGAGCTCTCAGCAATGCTCGTACTAAATAAATGGAGTGATTTAACGGCTTAACAAGGAGCGCGGTGGAGGGGTTGAGGAAGAATGTCAGAAATGGAAAATAAAAATTAAAATGTGTTGAAATTGTTGCGTTTCTCAAACCGCGCTGGGCCAGGAGATGGGGACGGTGGCGCCGGGACCACGGGCGCATCCCGAGCGGGGAGCACAGAGCATCGCATCCCGCTCAGAGCCGCTGCCTCTGCTGCTGCTCAGCGCACGGGGGATCCCCGGCCAAAACCAACAACCGGGGCCCCGTCCTGGCCGATTTCACCAAAACCAGAAGGAAATTCCCAGCTCCTGCCTCTGGACTGAGGATTTTCCATCAACCGCCCGTTACCAAATTCAGCCATAAGCTCTGTGTGTGTGTGTGTACCCCTCCAAATCCCACCTCGCGTGCAGTCAGGACCCAGCCAAGGCGTTCCCACGCTCAGACAAGGATTTGGGAGGATCTCCTCGCCCTCCCAAGGTTATCGGCTGCTGTGGAGGCTCCTCCACCCCGAAAAGCTGAGTCAGCTCCCCCCGGACCACGTCCACCTGCGCTCAGCATCCCACGTCTGCCCCAGCGGGGCCAGGCTGATCCCAAATCCATACCCGCACCCCGGCAGCTCAGCCGTTTACCAGCGGAGAGCTGAGCTGCCAGCAGGCAAATCTGTCCTCTCAGCAGCAGCAAAACCAGAGCTAAGCAGTCGCCGCCTCCGTCTCCTTCTCTTTTTGCCCCCCTTTTTTCAAATCAATTGCGAGGCCACGCGGTCACAGGAGGGAGCGGG
>NW_010180072.1:1211-2552 GCF_000695765.1 Mesitornis unicolor | reverse complement strand
AACGCCGAGTTATGAGCCTGGAAATGTGTGCGCCGGGAGTTATAGCCTGGAGATCCGCGTGCCGGGAGTTACGAGCATGGGCCGTGGCAGCAGCTCCCCCCCCTGCTCTGGGGATCGATCGCGGATGCAAACACCGTTGGGGCTCAGCCGTCCCAATGGGGGAGCAGAGGGTGCAGGGCCGGGGGGCGGCCATTTGTTCCTTCATATCTTTTTATATATATTTTATATCTCTTAAATAATATCTGCTGTGGAAAGCATCAGCTCGGAGCGGCCGAGCGCTGCAAGGAAAGCAGGGATGGACCCCGGAGCCCACCCGCACATCATCACATTGGGAGAGACCCCCATGCCCTGCAGAGAGCCCAGCTCCCCCCACTTGAAAACAGGGGTCTGGCCTGGTTAACGGCTGATTTGCCCTCAAACTCCTCAATAAACGCTGCGAGAGCCCAAAATCTTCTCCAGAGGAGCCGCCCCATCCCATCTCAGGAACCAGCCCCGCTCCTGCAGATGGAGCCGAGCTCTCACCAGTCAAACCAGTGCTCCCATTAAGGACGTGATGGAGCTCTCCTTCCCCACACAGCCCCCTGTGCGCCGTCCTGACTGCTCTGCAACCCCGCTCCTTCCTTATTTACTATATAAACAACTATTTCTTATATAAATAACAACCAGATACATCTCGTGTCCCTCTAATATCAACGATGGCCAGATAGTTTTCAACAGACGATTTCCCCAGCCCCAACCAGAGCAGCTCCCAGGATGCTGGGATCCCTCACAGCCCCCCCGAGGGAGCAGCCAACGATTTTCCACTCTTCCCTTTCGACTGGGGAGCAGAGGAATCACAGCTCAATAGCAATTAGAGCCAACCGTGGCTTTTAAGCGGCCCCAGCTCACGTTACTGCCGAGATGCAGGAGCGATCTGATCAGACACCGGGGCAGGCAACCAAAATCATAAATCCTGACCGAGATGGTAACGGTTCCCATCGCACGGCCTGCCCCGGCTGCTAGGCTGGGGGGATATGGAGGGGGAGCGAGGGGGGTGCCATGGCAGTGATGGGGACAGCATGGCAGTGATGGGGAAACCATGGAAGCGATGGGGATGCAGGGAGGGGAGTGATGGGGATGCACGGAGGGGAGTGATGGGGATGCCACAACAGTGATGGGGACACTATGATGGTGTGATGGGGACGCCACAGCAGCAATGGGGATGCGGGGAGGGAGTGATGGGGGTACCATGGCAGTGATGAGGATGCAGGGAGGAGAGCAATGGGGATGCCATGGTAGTAATGGGGACAGCATGGCAGTGATGGGGATGCAGGGAGGGGAGCGATGGGGGTGCCATGGCAG
>NW_010180072.1:0-1117 GCF_000695765.1 Mesitornis unicolor | reverse complement strand
GGGGGGGGTGGGGGGCACCAAAAGAGTGATGGGGGCACTATGACGGTGATGGGGACGCCACAGCAGCAATGGGGATGCGGGGAGGGAGTGATGGGGGTACCATGGCAGTGATGGGGACAGCATGGCAGCGATGGGGATGCAGGGAGGAGAGTGATGGGGACGCCACAACAGTGATGGGGATGCAGGGAGGGGAGTGATGGGGAAACCACAACAGTGATGGGGGCACTATGACGGTGATGGGGACGCCACAGCAGCAATGGGGATGCGGGGAGGGAGTGATGGGGGTACCATGGCAGTGATGGGGATGCAGGGAGGAGAGCAATGTGGATGCCATGGTAGTGATGGGGACACCATGGCAGTGATGGGGATGCCGTGGCAGTGATGGGGACACCACACCAGCAACGAGGACCGAGACACGGCAACAGGAACCTGCCCTCCCCTCCCCATGGGGCTCAACTCCCTCCCTTTGCCTCCCTGCACCCCAAATCTGTTGCGCGCCCCACACCGAGGAGGCCGTGCGTTCGGTGGGGCTGGATGCCGCGGGTGAGATTGCATCTGTCTGGGTATAAATAATTCAGCACTTGATGGTCAGAATGAATTTAATTAGTCCTTGTTCTCCTGATAGAATCAGCCCACCGCTGCTGAAGCATTTCACTCCGAATTAGCCTGAAAAGGACTAACGAGGCACTGCTAATTTTACACACACCACAGCCCCCGCAGTCGCTGCAAATACAGCTCCAGGGAGCACCGAGACCCCGGCCTCGTGCGGGGTGGGTACAGGGACCCCAGGGGGGCAGGCAGAGGGACCCCACAGGTCCACCCCACCACAACCCCAAACCCACCGAAAGGCCCAGGTTGATGCTACCCCTGGCACAAACCCCTCCGCAGACACAAACCAAGGACGTTTCTGCCCAAAAGTGACATTTTGGGGATGCAGAAAGGCTGGAGGGGGACTGGGCTCTCCTGCCTGGAGCGGAGGAGACCCCCACCATGAAATGACCCCCTGGGATGCCCGCACGGTGAAGGGCCAGGCTGGTTTTCTCTGCTGGGGCCCTGCTGGGAGCGCTTTGGCTCTAAGCCCCCAATCCAGCATCTCCTGATAAATCACTTGCAAAGG
>NW_010180071.1:19868-20176 GCF_000695765.1 Mesitornis unicolor | reverse complement strand
TAAGCGTGTCCATGCCGTTTCTCCTCTTCCAGCCGCCAGCACAGCCCGGGTGCTCGCGGGGCAGCAAGGGTGAAGGGTTTGCCAGCGCCCAGGGGAAATGCTGGGCATGGTGGGTGTGCAGGGAGTGAACTGCTGCTGGGACCTGCTTTAACCCTAGTACTTAAAAAATGTGCTCTCCAAACCTCCCCACATCCTCCTCTGCTGCAATGCTGGGCTCTGGGCATGCAAAGCCAGCAGGATCGCACCCTGCCGGCCCCAGCACCCCGACTCCGGCAGCACCCAAGGGGCAGGCTCCCCCAGGGACCTGG
>NW_010180071.1:3952-19489 GCF_000695765.1 Mesitornis unicolor | reverse complement strand
CATGCAAGCCGTAAGCCTTGACACGGCTGCTCATGTGTGGCAAAATTGGGATACATAACAGGAAAATCTTTGTCTTCTCAGCTCTTGAGGGCTGGGAAGCCCAGTGAAGATATCTTTTTCTCCTGGGGTTTTCCACCTGGGTTGGCACCCACCCGGGCGGCCATGCACTTGGCTGTATGTCTGTGTCTCTGCTTAAAAACAACAAAAAAAAGAGGAGTATCAGTCCCAAGAAGACGCCCTGGTTTGCTGCAGGCTGTTTGCACACCCTTACGACAGCCAAAAGGCCATCCGTGTTTATCAGAGATGCCTTCCCCGAGCATCCCCACGGACCGGCTGCCTTTTACTGCATGGGGCTCCCCACGGGGCAGGCTCCCCCACCCCACCACGCTGCTGGGGGGGTGTTTCCAGCCAAAAAGCAGCCGGAGAGCGAAGCCAAGCGGTGCCTGCCGGCTCACAGATGGGGCAGAGCAGCAAAGTAGGACAGCTTGGGGAGGCAGGTCTGCCTCTGCGGCCCCATTGTCCCCTTTTCGCTGGGGAGGACACGCGGTGCTCAGCATCACGCCGATGGGTTACCATGGCATCTCCCTGCCAACCCCAGCCTGCCCAGCCCCTCCATGCTGCCCCAGCACAGCCCGTGCCGGGGGCTGCCTCCCACCCCTCCTGCCTTTCCTTTGGGGTGGTGGGCGAGCAGCCGTTGGGGAAGGAAGCGGCAGGGAGGAATACATTGACCCGGTGTCAGCTGCGCTGGCACGGCTGGAGCTGCTCCAGGGATGCCTTTCACCTGCCCGGTGCAACGTTGAAGCGGGACTTTCCTACGCGGGTAACTTGGACCAAGCACCGGATCACCTCGTTTGCTGCTAATTTGCTATTTTGTTCCTGCTGCTACGGCAAATATTTGTGTGTGGTATGTGTGGAGAAGTTCCTCCTTTGTTCCGCAGCTCTCCCTGCAGCAAAAGCAGTCTGGGCTGACTGTTGATGCAAAGCGGTTTGGCAAGAAAGACCCTGTCTCTCCCCAAAATCTCCACTAGTGACGGGCTCAAGGTGGCACAAGGCTCCGCTTCCCACCTCTCCCCCTCTGCACAGGCCAAGGGTAGAGGGACTGAGCAGGAAAAAGTCTGTTCTATAGGAATTCAGAGCCAAGTTTGCGAAAGATTTCAGGTGCGCGTGTTTTGCAAGACTTGGCAGTGGCAGAGCCAGACGAGCTCCTGCTTCGCAAGGGAGGGGAGCAAATGTCTCAAAGGCTCCATGCTGAAAACCTCAGTGGACTGAGAAACCCCTGAAGCCCAGGTCAGGGTTTGCGGGAGACACTGCCCTATCCCCAGGATCTGTCCCTCCCATAGCCGTTGTGCTGAGAGCAAAGAGCTCATGGAAGATTGGGGCTTTGGGTGGATGCTGAGACCCCCCCACAGCCCTTGCACAGGCCCCCCAGGGCTCACCTCCAACAGTGCCTGCTGTGGGCAGAGAGGTGGCAGAGGGACAGCAGGGGCGGCTGTGAGCCTTTGCACACCCTGCTTTGCCCCGAAACGAGGGCAAACACAATGCCAAATCCAGCCCTGAGGGTAGAAACCGAAATTCATTTGCTTTGTTAATTACCTAATTACACCGGAGATAAACAACAGAGAGTGTCCCCTGGGCTCTTTCTGTCTGTTGGATGTCAAACACCTCCAGAGTCCAAGCCCGGCCATGCCTCAGCAGATCAATTCGGGGGTGCCTCATAGAGGGGCTCCCCACTGCTCACTGTGCTAAGCCAGGCAGCTCCCCCCAGCTCAAATCCCACCCAGCTCCCACCTGCCAGAGCCAGGAAAGGAATTTGGCCTCCAGGGCCACATTAATTATGATTGCTTCTTCTTGCAGCTGAGGTTCCCCTTGTGGAGCAGGGGCTGTGAGCTTTGCAAACACCCACGTTCCCAGCACAGGGCCATGGGGTCTGGGATGTGCTGCAGGTGCTCCCACATCCACCTGCTGCCCCGTCCCTTCGCGCCAAGGCGCGGCACAGCAAAGGGCATCTGGGGAGTGGCATCTCTTCCCCATGCCCTCCCTTCCGCTGCGGGGATCTGCCCGGGCGTATTCCCCATTGCTGAAACGCAGCCACCCAAAACTCGCTCGCCTGGAGTTCAAACGCACACAGACATCCCTGCAGTGCCTGGAGAGGGGAGTGTGCCTCCCTTGGGAGCACCAGAAACCCTCTTGGGTCGGAAAGGAAGGGTCCCAGCTGGAATAGTCTCCCTCGGCACAGCAAAGTCTCCCTATCTTGCCAAAACCACCCCATGCCAAGCCTGGCTGTGTGTGTGCAGGGGGTGGTTGGGTGCCGGGGGTCCCTGAGCCGGGCTGACCACCGCCTTGCTGCAGACAGGCTGGTTTCACAGTGTGGGCAGGTTTCCAGCTGGGGCCCAGCCAAAACCAACCCATTAGTTCCAGTTCAGATCTCAGACTGGGCTTTATGGCCACTGCAGTCCCAGGGCAGAGGGGAGAGGTGCCTGAGCCCAGATGATCCGCAGCTCCTGCCCTCCCCGGCCATCAACCATCCATGTCCAGCTCCGGTGAGAGCCCAGCAGGCATGGCTGACTGGATCCCGCTCAGCCACGTACCCATGCCTGGAGTTTTGGGGCTTCCCTCCAAGCCCTGTGGGACCAGCACTTCCCAGGGGCTGTGGTTCTGGCCCTGGGATGACTTTGCTGGCATGGTCTCGGCCATGGTGGTGAATGGTTTGGCTGCTCTCCGCCACTCCTGCACAGCTGGCTGGGCTTGCATTGATTTAGCATTGTGAGACCATTCCCTGCTCCCAGGAGAGCTCCGTGGCGTTGGCACAGTAGGCGTTCCAACTCCCGTGGGGACCCTAAGGGGACAAATCCCATCCATGAGGGGAGATCTTGGGAAAGGTTCAGGCTGGATTTGGGGGGATGAGCAGTAGGAAAAGACATCTCGAACCCTTCCTCCAGTGGGATCCCTATGGTTAAAACTGAACATCTTTGGCAGAGACGTGTGGGTTGCTCAAGTGACTCCCGGCTGTGAGGAGGCTTGGGGGGACCGGCTGCAAGCCGTGGGCGTTCAAGAAGGCAGCTTAAATTACCCCAACAGTCCCGCCATAGCCAAGACTTCGGAAAGACTCTGCGGAGCCTGGGAAGGCTGTGTGCCAGGCTGGACCTCACAGCAGTGATGCTTCAGACCACAGGCACTCTCCATTTGGGGTTCCTGCAGAAACACGGCTGCAGCTGGCCCTGTGCGGGACGAGGATGCGGTGGTGGCAAGCAGCAGAACCCCGGCTGGAGCAGGGCCATGGGGACAGCTCAGCCCCCCCCTTTTTCTCAATCACAATTTCAGATTTTGTGTATAGAAAGGATACAAACGGCCCCCAAAAGTTTAATTTCCTCCACCCCCCCCACCCTGCTCGCAGCAGTTTGAGTTGAATTTAATGCTGTTAGTCAGGCAGTGCCTGGCTGGCTGTGCTGCTCTGCAAGCTGATGGGGAAACCAATTGAGGGCAAAATTGCTGCAAACAATTGTCCTTTTGTCCCTTTCCCTGGGGTCTGTCTGCCAAGGTTAGTGGAGCTGAATAAAACTCACTTGAGCTGCAACTCACACAACATACCAAGAGCTCCTTTCGGGGCTCAGAGGGGCAGGAGGAGGGGGAGCGGGAGGAAGGGAGGATGGGGAGCAGGAGGGGATGGCGAGGGGAGAACGCTCTGGCGTATGCCCAGCACCCACCCGCTGGCTACCGGGATGCAGCAATGGGCCAGGGAGCATCCTCAGACACAGTGGTCCATGGCCAGCCCCCAGCAGTGACCAAGCCACGGGGATATGGGGCTGCACTGGGGCTGAGCCGTGGCTCTGCTCGTCCCCTTGGCACTCCACAATGGGCAGTGTCACCTGCCTGGGGAACCCATCAGGGCCATGGATCCTTTCCTGTGCACCCCCCAGCTGGTGCCACCCCAGGAGGAGTTTGGCCGGTCCCTCCTCACACACTAATGAGCCTCGGCAGGAACCGTCCCTCCATGCCCATGGGCTGCCCAGACAAACCCCTGTAAAACACACGGAAACCGATGCCTCCTCCACATAAATAATAGCACACTTGTTTGATTTCCTGAGCACAATAATTAAAAGCCTGGGGGCAGGAGGCATTGTTTGAGCGCCCCTGGGACCCAGCTCCCTCAGCTGACTCTTTACATTCCCCCAGTTATTCTTTGCGTCCTTTTTTTAGCTTCTCCATTGGCGAATGAAAAATAAAAGCACTTTTTTTTTCCATCAATCTGGCTTTGTTACTGGAAGCCGATGCCTGAAAAGAACTTCTGTGGGTTTTTTTCATGAGTAATGAGCACTTCTGTTCTCGCTGCCCGAACATGTATGTGTTTTCCCATGGGGATGCCCCTCGCTTCCTCTCCCGCTGCGTCCCCCAGGTTTGTCCCAGGAGATTTCTTGCTCTATCTGTGAGACATGTTAGGGCACAACTGGAGCCCTTTCTCCCTGCCATGTTGCTTCTCTTTAAGTGTTTCTTTGCCTGGCAGGTGGTGCAGCATTGGACATGTCAGGGTGGGACCTGCAGGCTCGAGGCCTAGGTGATGGGCTGCTGGGCATTTGGGCTGGCTGGCAGATCTGCCCCAGCCCCATGAGACACAGCCAGGGAGGAGGTGGCATCTCCAGGAGGGCAGAAGCTCAACCTCACTGGCACCCGATGCACCTCTTTGGTGCTTCTCTGCAGCTGGGAGGTCCCAACATGGAGATCTTTCTCTCTGCTCCTGCTCTGCGGCCTGAGGGTGGGTGATGCAGCCCTTCCAGCCACCAAGGGCCGTGGTTGAAAGTTGTAATGCGCAAGAAAATTAAAGCAAAAGGACACCAAAACAGGGGCTGACTGCTTCGTTATTATCGTTCCCGGATTTGGGAAATGAGCGTGTCCCTGCCATCACGGAGCAGGTTTCAGTCTCTCCCAGGAATGGCTCCTCCAAGCAGAGCAGGAGCAGGAGGTGACATGAGAGAACAGCAGGACTGCTCCAACTCCCTGGATGAGCATTCCCAGAGGTAAAACTCCTTTGGGTATTTTTATTCCCACCCTGGAGGTCTCACTTTGCCCATGGATGCGAAATCTCTCGCCTGCCTGTGAAGAGCAGCCGAGATGGGTGATCCCCGCAGTCCCCCCTTAGTTCCCCAGTGCAGGCGGTGATGCCGGCACAGCCCATGTACACAACAGCTCCATCCATGAGGACATCCCATTTGTGCTGAAATAGGAGTGGGGGGAGACCAAGGCCTTGGAGCTGCACACCCTGTCACCCCCCAAAAGCCTGTGGCATCCCCAGGACAAGGAGGAGCTGGGCATTGGAGCAGGAGCACTGGGAGGGCCGGGGTGTTCCATGGCCCAGACACCACCTAGGAGACATTTTTGCCATTTTTAACTTTGCTGATGATGAAAACCAACAAACACCCCAAAGGAGGTGTTGGGAGGGGGGAAATGCCAGAAAGGGAATCAACCCAAGCCCAGCATAGCAGTTTGTGGACTGTAGCACTGGTAAGATCTGGGCAGGCATTGCACCGGCAGCTCCAATGTGGCATTAGCTGCACCTGCGAAGCAAAATGTCCCGAAATGCCAGCTGGGCACTGGTTAACCAGGCACTAGTTTTGGCACTTGGTTTAGTGAGTTAGAAACTGGAGGGATCTGTGGCTATGGATGGCAGAGGGGTGCCCGAGCAGAGCCATGTTCCCATTAGCTGAGATGCAGTTCTGACCCAGCAAGATTTTAGTTTATAGTTGCCAAAGGCAAAAAAAAAAAATCCCAAAAACCAATTTTTTAATCTCCTTTTCTGGCAAGTTTTGCTCTGAAAAACCTCCGAGTGTCGTAGTATTGTTGTCTTTTTCCAACCCAGAGGGTGCTGGGTGATTCAAACCATCAATGAACGCTGCTGCTCCGGCCACAGCAAAATGAGGCGCTTTCAGCAGCCTGAACGTGTCATTGGGAAGTTGCCATCAAACGCTGGTTAAAAAAAACACAGCAGAAAAAAAAAACCAAACCAAAAACAAAACAAAGGCAAGAGTACAAACAGACAGGGCTTGGGATCAGACTGAAGAAAAAAAAAAAGAAGTTATGAACTATATTTACTCTGCCTGAGATCCTTCACTGCCTTCGCTTCTGTGTGCAGTTATTTATTCACCAAGGGCCAAATCACAGGAAGCGCTTGCAGCCGGCAGCGCCTGGCAAGTCCTGGAGCCACCACAGCAGCCATGGCAATCCTTGCCCCCCACAACTGCCCCCCGATGCTGCTGTGCCCCAGGAACCTTCTCCCGGCATGACCTGGTTCCTGCGACACAGTTGGGAAAGGGCGGCATTGGGCTTGGGTTGGCCAAGCTCAAAGCGAAATAAAAGTGGAGTTTTCAAGCAGGGTTGCTTTCCCAGCACGAAGGAAAGGTGATCCTGGTTCCCAGCACGAAGGAAAGGTGATCCTGGTTCCCAGCATGAAGGAAAGGTGATGCTGGTTCCCAGCACCAGCTGTGGCAAGGGCAGGCATGGCCTGGAGACCTCCAAGACATCCCTCCATGAGGGTCCAGACCTTCCACCAGCCCTAAATCACACCCTGTGCCCAGAGCGGGCTCTAAGGTGGCCTGAGCCCTGCATCCAGCCTGCTCCAGTGTTCAAGGCAAGGGGAGAGGAGGTTGGACCCAGATCTCTGCTCACCCAGCGTGGCCAGGCTGCTCCCAAAACCGGGATGGGAGTGAAGGCTGATGGCTGCCCTCACACTATTTTTATTTTTCTTATTATTTTTCTGCTTATTTTCCTACCTGGGCTCCTTAGGGAGCTGCAGGCAGGTCCCTGGCATTTCTTTTACCCCACTTAGCGGGCAGTAGGTGGGAAGCGACTTGAAATGCAAAATCTCCTTTGCTTTCAGTTGCTCTTAACACACCAATCAAGCCTGCAGTGAAAGTGTGTGAGCACTTCACACCGAGGTGTTCATCCCACTGACACCCCCACTGCCACCACCAGCACCACCAGCAGCCCTGCAACACCCCATGGGTGCCCCCAGCCCAGGAATGGGCTGCAGAGGGGTTTCCCTTTGCCTCTCCGCTGCTTTCCAGGAGCTTCAGTGTCAGCGAGGGGTTTCTGCCGGCCGGCAACCCCGCGGCCGTCAGGGCTCAGCACTCCCACGTGCCTCCACGCAGGGTTATTTTTCTAGCTTTTCTTTTTCTTTCCACTCATCCGGTACGGGTGTTGTGACACTACAGTCAGCAAATATCATGAAACAGTAGGAAACGTGAGGTTTCACCGCTTCAGTGAGATTCGGCTGATAAAAAGAGGAAGACAGAAACCCTCTTTGAGAGGATGTGAAGGGCCACCCTGAGCCCCGACCTCTCTGTGCCCCTCGCCCGCTCAGACCTCAAGGTCTGGGTCCAGCCTGAGACCCCCAAAATCTGCATAAAACTCATGGGCTTGCTCTCATCGGTGGCAGTGGCCATGCAAAGCTCATGGCCAGCACAGCCCAAGCAGCCGTTTTCAGCTCCGTTATCTGATGAGACGTTTTCAGGGAACAATGTCCCCCACGGCAGAGCCGGGGGGAACAATGGGTGCGGGGCGGCTCGGTGGCCGAAATACGGGACCCCTGGCGCCCTGGCCCACAGGAAATCCTTTTATTTTTCACTTGTGAACTGAAACAAACACAAGCTCTTGTTTATTTCCTGGTTGATTGTATTTTGGAGGATGGAGGTGCCGGACAGATTAACCCCTCCCATGCTGGCTGCAACTGTCCCCCTTCTCGATTGCAGTGGTCGCCATGTGGCAAGACCCCCATTTTCCCCTTGTTGCCGCTGATTTATGTTGAATTGAAAATCTGGGGGTTCTAAATAACACGTGGTGGTGTGGGAAGGCTGGGAAGAGGGGAGTTGGCCCGTCCTCTCCTGAGGCTGGGTCTGGAAGATGGAATTAGGGCTGGAGCTGCTGCTGGAGAAGCAGCCCTAGGGCTGGTCCATGCTGAGACCCTGAAGCAGCCACTGCCGCAGCCCCATGGGATGCCCCACTCCAAAATGGGATGGAAACAGGGCCCTGACTGGGCAGGACTCGTCCCTCCTCTCCCCATCCCTCTACACCTCTCCCCACCAGCATCCTTGGGGCTGGCATCGCCCCCTGTCTCCATCTCCCGCAAGGAAGAGCAGCTCCCATGGCAAGGCTGAAGGTTTGCCGACCTCAGGCTTTTCCCACCGCTTCCCCGTCACATCCTCTCCGGCTCCCACGTCTGCTGTTCACAGGCGCTGCTCTCTTGGCTCCCAGCCCCGGGGCCTGCGCCTGGGTGGAAACAGCATCCAGATGGAGCTATTTTTTTTATTTTTTCACATTTTTGGGGGGGAGGGGAGGAAGGTTTGGGAAAAAGCTGCTGGGACAAGGAAAGCAGAGGGAAGGAGTGGATTTGCAGTGGGGTGGTTTAGCACAGCCCTGTTTCTGTGGGATGCTTCTGGAAACAGGGGGGCTTGGTGGGGAAACTGAGGCACAGAGCACCCCACTCAGGACACTGTCCTGGCTGACAGTGAAGTCTTTAGCTCCTGCTCCGTTCCTGCATGGGTGCAATGGAGGGGATGGCGAGGTCAGGACTACGTCTCCAGCAGTGAGGAGCAGCTGCCCAGACGGGGAGTTCGGTGCCATGGGCAGAGCCTGAATTCGACTCTCACTCATCCAGAGGCTGGAGGGGGAGGAAAAGCCCCTCCACCCCCTCAACCTTAAATCACATCCATAGAAAACTTTTGAAACCCCACCATTGTGTTAGAGGATAAACATTTATCGAATATTTCCTGTTTGGCACAAATACTCCTTGACTCCTCTATGGTCTTTTTCTTCTCGTGTCTTTAAACCAGAATTATTTGAGCTGAATGTAAAGGAAAAGCATCCCCAGAGCATGGAGCCCCCGGGAGTGTGGAGCGAAGGAAAGCCCACGTGTGTGCCATGCCTGCTTGCTGTTAGCTATTAATTCCTGTCTCCCGAGGTCTGACATGAGCAATGCATTATGCAAAGGTTGTGGGAATATTTCAGACGCTGCATCCCGGGAGAACTACAATTTCAGTTTTACAGGGTTTAGGGTATTTTTTTTTCCCCTCCTTTCTTTCAAATGTGTTATTTCACTGAGATGTAACAGCGGTTACGGCTTACACAGCAGAGAGAAGGACAAGCTGGGGCCGGCTGGGGCGGTCAAGGGTTTACCACCCCTGGGCCTCCTGTGCCCCCAAAAAGGTGGGCACCCATTGGACGGAGAAGCAGCGTTCAGACCCCACTTGCACACTTGGACATGGGCAAAACTGATGGTGCTGCACCTCGTGGCCCAAAAGAGAGACTATGAGCCACTGAAGTCTGGGGGAACATGGGGCCATCCCATCCTGATCAGCCAGGAGCCCAGAGGGAGAGTGCTCAGCCTGGGATGAAGCTGAGCAGGGCTCAGTTCAGGGACAGGCTAATTCTGGTCCAGGCACAATCAAAAGGGATTTATTTTTAGGCTCTGGCCTATCGCTGCCTTGGGGAACTGAATGGAAAAAGTATATTTAGCCTCTATGGTGATTTGCTTAGAATAATAAGCTCCTGTCACCACTGCGGGTGGTGATTTGTGCCAGCCCTGCCCTCACCGGTGCCACTGGCCCCTGGGCAGCATTGCCCTGGCTCACTTGGGCAGCGCTGAGCCCGGAGCTGGTTTGCAGCCTTACTTCTGTTTTATTTCTTGAAAAGATCTCTCTGTCCTGCAGACTTTGCCCTTGCTGTGCAAATGCAGGTGTTGGAGGGCAGTGCCGGGCACCCCCTGTGCCTCCCACACCCACAGCGCTCATGGGACATCCCACCCAGGACCAGCACCATCCCCATGTCCCAGAGCAGAGGAATGCGGTCACGTAGGTCCTGCCACCAGGACCTCATTTATTTGGTGTCTGTGGGAAATGCCGAGACCTCTTTGGTGTGAACAACGCACACAGATGCACGGGAGGGAGATGGTGTTTCCTCCCCAAACCACAGGTGAGAGCCAGAAGGGCAGAGGGTTGCCGAGCCCTTCACACTATAAATACACAACATACGCAGGAACCCGGGACTCGTAGCATGGGGCTTCCTATGCCGCTATTTTTGCACGCAGGAAGCCGGGATGAGAAGGGGAGCATCCCTCCCTCCCCAGCACGTTGCTGACAGTGGGACATGCCCAGGGCCAGGTCCTGCCCCACACCGGCACTGAGTGCTTCGCTCGCACACCAACACCGCCAGCAAAGGCAAGGATGGGCGTGGGGCCGGCACTGCTCCATCACCTTCACCCTAAAAGGGCAAAGAGCAGTTGCCAGAGAGCTCTTTTGGTTGGAAGAAGCCAAAGGCAATAATTGCACGAAACCAGGGAGGGCAAATCCCTCATAGCAGCATCACTAATTGCACAGATGTTATCACCACCTTCAGCAAGGCCCATCTGTTTGCATCCTCTCACCTCTGGAAAATGAAACCCAGCAACATTTCTTGGTCCTAAAAAGCCAAAGGCAGTCCTGTCTCTGCCGGACACTTACTTGGTATCCAAGTGTGTGTATGTTGCATGTGGTGCCTGTGGGTTCGAGTGTGTACTTATGTGCATGTGCACTTGTAGAGTGAGTGCATTTTGCAGCAGACAAATGGGAATAAAATATTTCAAGAAAGTCTCTTGAACAAAGTAATCGTGGGGAATTTGACGGCCAAGGTCACCAGTAACTTTTGTTCTGTACAGAGCCAGGTCTGGGCTCTGCAGGGGCAGGGTCCCATGGACAAGGCAGGGGACCAGTGCCCAGCTCCTCGCTGAGGACCACTGTGTGTTTTGGGATCTGTGTCCCAGAGCAGGACGTGGCTGTGACCTGGAGTGCCCACCTCGCCCCTGCAGGAGGAACCCAGCCCGGGGAGCGTCTCCTCCGAGTCTTGGCGTGACCTGCCGGGGCACGCTGTGTCTCCACATTCGCTGGAAGAAAAGAACCAGGAAGAAAAAAAAGTCAGCTCCTCGTGATGCGGCCTCGTAATTACCTGTTATTCTCATATCGAGGTAATTAACAATTAGGCAGCTGTCTGAATCACATGCAGAGGAACAATTATTTTGTTATTAATGGATTCTCTTCAACAGGTCCGATTTTCCCAGATGCTTTTTTCTTTCCTCGTGCTCTCATGAATTATCCTAGCAATTAAACCTGCACCAGAAAGAGGGAGGAGTAGTCCTAATATTTACTGAACCTTGCAAAGCATCGCATTTCTCAGGTTGTGAACCTGTCACAAGTCATCGGGGGGCTCCTGCGCTGATGGGGCACCCGTAACACAACACCCTGCGCTGTCACCTGCACCGATCTGCCAGCGCGCTCACTCATTTCACGGGTACCGCTGCAGATAAAAGCTATTATTTACAGTCAGTTACATATTTCCGTTGGCAAACCTCCTCCCTTAAATGCAGGTTTGAAAACATCCCGCTCAGCAAACCCAAGCTGCACAAGCTGAGGCCAACCTGCCCTGGTGCTGTGCCGTTCCCCCTGCACTGCATCGGGTGTCACCCCAGGGTGGCTGCGGTTTGGGGTGTGGGGACAACGCCACTGGACCCTTCCCCTTTGTGTTTCCTAAATGCGCTTTGCAGGAGGCACCCAGGGCACCACGCTTTGCTCAGGCTTAAAAAACCCTTGAACATTTAAAGCCTGGCAGCAGAGACAGCACAGTCCAACCCTTTGGGTCAGCTCCCATGGGTGCGGAGATGGTTTTGACTGCACCACCCTGGACTCTGCAGGGACAGAGACCTGGCCTGGGGACCCCGGGTGGGCACAGGAGCCACACGGGCCAGTGCAGCCAGTGATGACGATGCTGGGTGGAGGACAGCAGGCACATGGGGGTAATCCCTCCTCAAGGAAAGCTTAATTTTGATTTTCTCAGCTTTCCAGTTTGGCTCAGCAGGGTTTGACTCCCTCCCAAACCCCTGAGTTTGGGTCAATTCTTTTTTAGAGGGGGGAATGTTTTGAGTTTGATTTCTTTGGATTGTGAGCACGGACTGGTCCAGCTCTGGAGTTGGTGTTTTCAACACGCGGCCAGGGCTGAGCCCTCGCAGGGCCAGGCACCTGCTTCGCTCCCATGTGTTTTTTCCAGGCATGAAGTTGGGGATTTCACTGGAAAACAGGAACTTTGCTGGACAGCAGCTGCTCCAAGGCAGTGAATCAGCTCGTCCCGCTGACGTCCACCGGAGCCGTGCCAGCACAGCGCTCCCATGCCCAACGTCCCATATGCTCGGGACCCCAACATGGCAGGATTTACCCCTGGCCTGGTGGGCAGCCCCTGCGGTGCAGGGACCGGTCAGTGGCTGCGACCACCCATGTGGCAGCAGCAAGGGGTCTGCGGTGGTGCCCCATCCCCTGCGCAGAGGTCAGTGGGCCAAGACCAGGCACGGATAGCTAATGCCTTTTGTCCCAGCCTGACTTTTCCCCTCCCGATGGGATTAGGATGGGATGACCAGGCGAGGAGGCCCCTAATCCTATTACCAGGCCCCAGCCAGGCAGCCCTGGGAACTGGCCACTCTGTGAGACACCAGGGCAGCAGGCAAGGAAACAGCCTGTGATGCCCTGCACTGCTGCTACAAAACCCCATCTCCACCTGTTTTCCTAAAACCACTTTGCTCTGCAGAGCTCTGGGCACGATGCCTTAGTACATGCAGGCAGCAGGAGATGCACGGACACCCCCAACCTCTGCAGCCCCCACTGGTGGGGCTCAGGCCCCCACAGCCACACACCCAGCAGCATTTGGGGCAGGTGGTCTTGAGCCCTTTTGGCTCATTTGGCTCGTTTGGCTCGTTTGGCTCATTTGGCTCATTTGCCACATTTCCCTGAGAGGTTGTAGCTGAGAGGGCAGCAAACCTTCTTATGCCTGGAGCACGAGTTGTTTTTCTCCCCCACCAGTCGTAAGGAGCCATGTTTGTCTTTCTCTCCTTTCCTGTTTACTCGCTGCCATCAGGACACGCTTTGATGTGCTTTGGTCGGAGCATCGTCTGGCAGGCACCCGCATCTCCCTGCACACCGCAGCGGGGACCGTGGCTCCGAATGCAGCCGCTCCGGGTGCCAGTGCCCTGGCAAAGCCTGCGGAGGCACAGCCTGGCTCAGTGTTGGAGCAGGAGGGAGGGAGCCCCGGCGCTCCAAAGTCCGGTTTGTGGGGGGAGCCTCAAGCATGCTCCGGCCGGGCGCAGCTCCAGCAAGCACCACTCCGGCCGGGCGCAGGGTCCTGCTGGGACTGGGGAGCTGATGGTAGCATGGGCAGACAGCATAACCTCATTGCTGCGTGATGGGGCAGGGGGGTCGGCACCATCCCTCCATCCCCTGGCGATGGGTGCACAGATGCCCCCCTCGTCACTCTCTGCTTCCTCCCGGCTGTGGGTCGCACCGCGCCGTGCAAGAGCCGCTGCATTTGAAAGGTCCCCGGGCTTTGAAGTCGGTGGCAGGGGAGGGCTCACACCTCGCTGCCATCTCTTTGCCGGCCGGTTCCCAGCTCGCCACACGCGCCGGCCCGTGCCGGGGGGGAAGGCGCTGGCCCGTGCCACCGGCCCCGTGTCTGTGCCACGGCACGGGAGCAGCGGGATTGTCGTTGTATGTGGAGATGGGGGAAGCACCATGGGCCAGATAGGACCCCCTAGGGGGCACAGTCTAAGAGAAAGCCTCCTGGGGCTCCTGAGTGCACCCAAATGTGGTTCAGGGGGGTCCTCCCTCCCCAGCCATGGAGCCCCCTGCGATGGGGCACCCCCTGATAAAGCAGGCAGCTCCGGGGAGGCAGCCGGTGAACGCAGCCGCTCCTCTCCCAGCGGAAACGGCATCTTTTGGCTGATTTCTCCTGGTTCCCGTCTTCGTGTGCCTGGCTTTGATTCGCGGCTGAGCCCTGCCCAGCCATGGAGCCCCCTGCGATGGGGCACCCCCTGATAAAGCAGGCAGCTCCGGGGAGGCAGCCGGTGAACGCAGCCGCTCCTCTCCCAGCGGAAACGGCATCTTTTGGCTGATTTCTCCTGGTTCCCGTCTTCGTGTGCCTGGCTTTGATTCGCGGCTGAGCCCTGTGATAATGTGGCTGCCTGGGAAGGAAGGGAGTAGAAGGAACTGGCTATTATGCTTGGCCCCTCTCCAGGAGGTGTTTTTTTTGCCAAGAGGCACCAAGGTCAGAGCTGGGTGGGAAGCGTTCCCCAACAGCAGCCCAGCCATGGCAGGGGGGACACAGGAGCCTCCACAAAACCACAGCAGCAGGGCTGCCATCCCAGGTGCCCATAGCCCAAAACTCCCTTGCATCAGCACAGGGTGTGCATTTTTGGGGGGGAAAGAGCTGCTTTGCAGCCACTTTGTGAAATGAAACATCTCCAAATCTTCCCGTTTCCACACGGAAGGAAAGAGGAGGTGGTGGGTGGGAGCGCCCACGAAGGGCTTGCAATGTAGAAAGCACTTTTTTCACCATCTTTTTGTAATCGCTTAAGAATTTCAGCTGGCTTCAGCTGGGCGCAGGAGCTCCCGAGTCCCAAATCCCCTCACTGTGAGAACACAACTGGCACTGACCCATCCCTGAAACTGCGTTGGTGGCATCCCAGGACCCTGCAAACCAGCCCCCCACAAGGCCAACGCAGTAAGAAGGGGCATGCCCAGACCTCCAGGAGCAACGTCTCCCAAAAAAACCTGCCCAAAAACCTGCACGGAGCGAGTGTCAGCATGGCATGACGTTTTTCTTGAGCGCCTGCCCTGGGAAAGGCAAATCCCAGTGGCGTGGAGCCGGGTGAAACTGTGGGGATGCCAGCGTGACTGAGATGAGCTTGGCATTGCTCGGCGGTCCAGAAATCCAGTATCAGGTTCATGCCCGGGCTTGTGCGCTGAGAATCACGCTTGGGTTTTCACTGCTGCGAGCGATGCTTTTCAATTATTTAAAGTAAATAGCGGAAGAGGCCTGATCCTGGCCCCTCCACACCCTCCGGAGAGCGATTTCTTTGCTGAGATGATGAAAAGTTCTGTTTGCCTCATCAGAAAAAGGAGGACTGGGCAAAAAAGCCAAGAAATGGATGGTTTTGAAAGAAGACGCACATGAAATGCAGGGTGAAGACGCTTTCCATGGGGTTTGCAGCAGCCGGGTGCAAGCACGGGCAAGAACAGGGGACAGAGACATGCACCAGGGGATGGGGGGACCGAGCCAGCCCACGTGGGTGGGTGCACCCACGCCCCAGCACCCGCAAGGGATGGGACTGGCACATTGTCACCCGCAGCTCCATAAACCCAATCGGCCTCTGTTTACCCAACAGCGAATGTTTCGGTTGTTTTATGGAGGCGGATAAGAGCAGTGCAGGGGCCAGCAAGGCCGGGGCCAGGCTGAGCGACGCCTGCCCAACACCTGCTCTCCCTTTGCAGCCCATAAATGCATTTTCTTTTAATGGTGACACAGATTTTATAGCGCAATAGTGCAGCAGCACCTTTCACCCAGGTACAAACAGTGCGAGGAAATCGGCTCCTTGGGGACATCTTCCTCGCCAGTCACTAATCCCAGGGGTTAGAGTTGCTAAATTGACTTTGCACACTGAGAAACGATGGCCAGAAGCAACCCTGCAATTAAAACCAGTTT
>NW_010180071.1:0-3921 GCF_000695765.1 Mesitornis unicolor | reverse complement strand
GAGGAAAACCCCGCAGATGCCAAGCCTGGGCGCAGCCACCGTGCCAGGGCAGGGACACGCATGGCACCGACCGTGCTGGAGGGATGGCGAGATCAGTGTCATTTATCCTACAGCCATCCCTTCATGATCCTCCACTCAGCTATTTAAGAAAAAAAAATAGACGAAAAATAAGGATTTAGCTCATTCTGGCAAATCCAGCCTCATTTCTCTGGTGCTCTGGGGAATTGCAGCGTAATCCCATTATGGGGCAGCTTTGGCCAGGATAGTTTTACATCGCAGACTTCATGCCTGGCTGTATTTTTATCTGCTCAGACTTTCCAGGATGCTCTACCCACTTTGATTTATGCTTCATGACTAAAAATGGCTTTTTTTTGAGACCGTAAGCAAGGGTGCGGGTGCATGTACCAGTGCGAGGAGGGCTCACCCCATGTGGTGCTCTGAAAACGGCGAGGATGCCAAAGCAAGCGTTGCAGGGAAAGCAAGAGAGATCCAGTTTGATGCCTGCCTTATCAGCCCTGTTTTTATGGCACCGAATGTATAAGAGCAAGATATTGATTGTGATGATAAAGAGATGAAAGTGTCAAGAAGGAATAGGTACACTCGTTACTCAGGCGATTGGAAGCCTCCTTGGTTGTATTTAACAGGCATTTGCCATTAAAAAAAAAAACGCCTGTTTTTATTTAAATAGCCTAGGGCAAATTTCTCACTAAACCAACTTTCCCACGCCAGCCCAGTGCTCTAACTCTGGTTTTTGGCAAATTTTTTCCTGAGCTGTCAAGGCAAAATATATATAAGAATGCTGGTCTCACTTAGGTTTTTTTCCAGCCCCTGGAGACATGAAAATAATTTACAGATGTGCGTTACCTGTTTATATTTGTATTAAGTTTTGCTTAACGGACATAATTTTCTTAGCTTGCAGTAACAAAAAAATATTCCCAGAGTTTCACTCATTTAATTTTAACTTATTAAAACTTTTAAAACATGTGTGGAGGTTTTATGTTTTTAAATCACTAATCATATGGCCAGTTGCCAAGGTTTCTATTAAAGCCTTTTATGAACGCTATTTTTAAAAGTACCTAAAATCCCATTATTTTTAACCCCTGAAGACCACTCCAAATAAAAAGTTCCTTTAGATTTGTGTCATATTTGCCTCTTATTGCAAAAAGATTTATGCTGAGCACTGACTTTTGCCTTCCTCCCTTTTTTTCTCTGCTGAGGAGGAGTCTCTGGAGGAGGCATTCAGGAGAAGGAAACTCGAGGAGGTTCCCTGTGAGGATCTCGCATCAGATCCCCCCTGTACCAGGGAACGGATGGCACCAGATTAACGCTGGGCGTTTCACAGCAGCGCCATGGAGGAGTCATCCTCACACCTAGAGGATGGAAAACCACAGAACCAAAATTTTTACCTCCCCCATGGCAAAGCCTTCCCCAGTGCAGAGCCACGGGGTCATGGCAGCCCCGAGGTGATGGCAATAAATTGATGTATTTGACCTCTCGTGCTCCGGGGGTGAGGCTGCGTGACATGCATGGCTGTGTTTGCATTTATCCCCGTTGCTGTGGGCAGACCCTCTCCACTGCAGAGGAAAGTCAAGGCCAGGGCTTGCACATGGCTTCTCACAGGCTTTTTTGGCCACAGACTCATGAGTATGCAGCACCCTGTGAGCAGACGAAGCCAGGAACACCCGGCATCAGCAGCCGGCATCACCCCCCCTCCATCCCCAGGCGATGGCAGGGACTCCCAATGGCCCCGTGTACCCGGGCATGGCCACCATGGCTCCGTGGGGCTGGGGGAGCTCCCATAAGTTGCAGGGAGCAAGCCCTGAGTGCAGCTAAGCTGAACGCAGGGTGCTTTCTGCACGAGGAGAACAAGCCTGGGCAAAATCACGGCTGGTGTTTCCAGGCAGGTAGAGCAGAGATGCTCCCTGGGCTCTGGCTGGGAGGGAGAAAGGGAGAAAAATGGATAGAAAAAGAGCAGTTCTCCATCTCCAAGGAAGCCTGAGCAGTGGAAAACTCGCAGCTCCCTTGTCTCTGGCTGGGGCTGAAGATGGTTACATGGTCGTGGTGGCATGGGGACATTGATCAGCTGGCGTGGTGGCAGGGGCTGCATCTCACTGCCCATCCCACTTGTGTCTGCAGAGAGGATAAAACAGAGGGGAACACCTGCTTCCTTGTCAAGGGCAGAAAATGAGGGTGAAGAGGTATCACAGCCTTGCGTCCTTTGGTATCTGTTATTTGCTTTTGAAATGTGCCAGCGACCCGGCCTTGCCCCTGCTCTGCCACAACGGAGCAAGCCAAGCAGCATCACCCCGGGATGCATTAAGGTTTCAGACAGGGCTCGAGTTCCCAGTGGCACCCAAATCCTGGAGTTCAGAGCCCTGACCCCCCCCACCCAGATCATGGTACAGTTTTAGAGCCCAAAGTGACGAACACAGGAGGAGCAGGGCAGGAGGGAGAGCGCGGGAGCGAGGGACTGCTGCAGGGCTCGCTCCTTTGATCTGGGGAGCAGACTCTGCCCTTCGGTTTGTTTAATTGTTTCACACTTGCTCTGGAAATAATTTACGACAGGAAGCAGTGGGATAACACCGGGCCTGGCATGGGACCGGGATGAGCCCAGGGGCTGGCGGAGAGGTGCCTCATGATGAGAGACACAGATGACAACGGTGTCACCTCCTTCCCATTAACCCATTGTCGACCCTCGCTCATCTTTCCCAAGCTTCCAGACAAAGGCCGGCAGCTGGTCCCACATGTCCCCATATTTGAGAGCTGTAAAAGAGCCATCCCATGAACTCCAACAGCCCCAGCTTTCCAAGGGGAGACCCAGGAGTGCAATGGGATTTAGGTGCCCTCATCCCTGGGGCAGTTGGTACCCCAAATTCTCTATGCTCTGAGCTTTTACCCCCCCACCTTTTCAGGCACCATGGCACAGCACTGCGGTGGCAGACACCAGACTGCGGTGGCGTGACACAGGGGAACACCGTCACGGTGAGCCTCGCTGAGCCGGGTTGGCCTGGCTGTGTTTTGGATGAGACATCCCCACGCTCCCATCCCACATCCCATCTGGGTCAGCTCTGTGTGTCAGGCTTGACCTGGGGGCTGGAGCAGGGATTTGAGGACACAGTGCAGGGACCTACAAGCAGCACTGTGTGCTCAGGAAGCCTGCACACAACTTGGGTTTGTTGGGCTGCCTCCCAGCTTTGGCTTTCCTGCTTCTCCTAATTTATTTGTTTATTTGTTGATGCCGCGCATGGGGCTGGCCAGGGCTCTGCCTGCGAGTTCATGAGTTCACAGCACAAAACAAAAAAACATCCGACCCCGCTCCACGGGCAGCTGCTTGCACGTACGGCGCAGGCGGGTGGGAAATGGCTCAGCGTACCTGCGCACACCTGTGTTGCGGTGCACATCAGAGGGTGAATCCCACCCCGTGTCCCCGAGTGTACCCTGCACTCAGCTTTCCCGTGACCCCCAGTGATGCTCAGCTCAAGCCCTGGTCTCCCAGTGCAACCAGTCATGCACAACCACCCCATTCCTGTGTGTCCCTGTGTTTTAAGTGCCGGGGACCCCTGCACAGACATGCTGTGGATCAGGCTGGGGGCCTGGGTCCTCCTGTGTCTTTCAGGGGTTGTAGAGGGGCTGGGGAGGGCTGCACTGGGGCTGTAGTGAGCTTGGTTAAGGGTCCTGCACCAGTGCCGGGTGGTGGCTGTACTGGGGCTGCACTAGGACTATGGGGGGAGCTGCAGTGGGGTTATACGAGGTGTGCATGGGGCGGTTGCACCAAGGCTGGGGGGGTGGGTGCTGAACTGGGGGTGTCTGAGGCTATGCTGGGGTTATTCAGCTGCACTGGGACTGTGTGGGGCTGCATGGAAGTGTCCATGGCTGTGCTGGTGCTCTGCGGTGGCTGCATGGGGGGAAGCTGTGCCGGAG
>NW_010180070.1:12992-13350 GCF_000695765.1 Mesitornis unicolor | reverse complement strand
CTGTACACGGCAGAGCTGGAGACCAAGTGCCAGGCAGGGAAACTGCTGGAGCAGATCCTGGTGGCAGAAAACAGGTGAGTCTGCAAAAAGCCCCCCAACCCCGGTACAGCCCTCCCCACTACCCAGAGCACAGCAGCGATTTCCTCCACCCATCCCGCCCACACCCCTCAAATTTCCCTGCTCTGGGTGCTCCCGGTGCCTGGGCTCCACACCATGTCCCCCCTACACCCAACAATTCCACACGGGGGTTCCCAATTTGCTGATCATGCCCAGGCAATGGCACAACCTGTCCCTCACCATGGCTGGAGGGAGGAGGAGCGGCCGCAGCTCACAGGATGGCGGGGGGGAGGGGGGTGTG